>NC_056737.1:565245641-565314057 GCF_019279795.1 Protopterus annectens
TTCCTCTGCAAATACTAGTTTTGAGGGCAAAATATTGGGGTGCCACAAATTCCCGCGTGACCCCTTAATTTCCGAGTTACCTGTTTTTTCTTTTCTTTTTTACTCCTGATGTCATCACGTGCAGGGCGTGTGTGATGATTTCACCTTCTGCAGACCAGACGTGCAGGGCGTGTGTGATGATTTCACCTTCTGCAGACCAGACTGGATTCAGGCAGTGCACAGCATGTCTTTCTTCGCTGTGCCTCCTCCAATTAAAAAATGTAAACTTATATGTGCGTGGAAACTTTACTTATTTACTTTTCATCACGGTAGCTTCTTTACTTATCTACATTTTGCGAAACAGCAGGGCAGGCAGGGCAGGAGAAACTTTTAATCCCAGCAGCTTCTTTACTTATACATTTAGAGAAATGGCAGGGCAGGAGAAACATTTCATCATGGCAGCTTCTTTAGATTTAGAGAAATGGCATGTCAGGAGAAACTTTTCATCACAGCAGCTTCTGTACTTCTTTATATTTAGAGAAATGGCAGGGCAGAAGAAATCACAGCAGCTTCTTTGCATTTAGAGAAATGGCAGGGCAGGAGAAATCATGGCAGCTTCTTTACATTTAGAGAAATGGCAGGGCAAGAGAAATCATGGCAGCTTCTTTACTTCTTTACATTTAGAGAAATGGCAGGGAAAGAGAAACGTTTCATCACTTACTTAACAGCTACAGATAAGTGCTTAACTTTTAAGTAACTCTGTTTAGCTTAACATTTACTTCACAGCCACAGCTTCTTTATTTAGCTGCTGACTTAATTAATGCCAGGCATCATCACATCAGCTTCTTTACTTAATGGCTGCAGATAGGTGCTTAGCTTAACATTTACTTCACAGCCACTTTGTGATTTACTTAATTTTGTGTGTGTATGCTTAACTTCTAAAGAACTGTGCTTAGCTTATTAACATTTGCTTCAGTTCACAGCTGCTTTGTGTGCTTAACATTTAAGTAACTATGCTTAGCTTATTAACATTTACTGTGTGTGTGAGTGTGTGTGTGTGTGTGTGTGTGTGTGTGTGTGTGTGTGTGTGTGTGTGTGTGTGTGTGTGTGTGTGTGTGTGTGTGTGTGCATCTGTGTGAAAATGCCCCAGTTAGGTATAACTGCTGGTTAGAGTTACTCAGACTCAAACCCTGTACCTTAGGTACAAGAGCCTAAATTCAATACTCATACAACCACCATTTGTGATTGAAGGAGTTAACCATACTTCTCAGCTGTCCATTTGGTCTGTTCCTCTTAAAATTTGTGGTTATCTGGCAAATCAGTAAGAACTGAATTCACTAAATAATGATAGCCATTTAACTTTCAATCTTCCTAGCTTTCAGGAAATACATGGTAACACAAAACACTCTATTCTAGCAACTTTTCTACGATTATACAAACAATGTTTATAATGTGCCCCTGATTTTGGATTTTTGCTCCTCCCAATAAATTTTAGCTTTTTCCAGATTTCTTGTGCTGCATAGTTCTTCAGAGAGAGAGACGTTTAGTGCTGCTTATGTGAAGAGTGTTTGTGTTGTTAGTAGCATAACAGGTAGAATGCTTGCTTTTGAGGGAGAAGGCTGTGGGTGCTACTCCCACAGTATGTAGATGGATTGCTAATACTGTACATTTAAATTGGATGGATGCTGCAGTGTTGAGAATGTCCTCCTTGGTGGAGATACCTAGTAACTATGAACCTGTTATCAGTTTGCCATCCATTCCCTATTGCAATATTACTAGCTTATCATTTTTAATGTAACATATGCAATTTATTCCTCAAGGGCAACATGCACTTTATTTGTAGATGAAACAATGAAATATTAAGTTGTTTGCTAGCAGCAACCTCTTCATTAGTTAAATATCTTACAGATCTCTTTAATATGGTATTATTTAAATGACTTTTACTTCTGCAAAAATCATGCATATTTACTGATACTGGTTGTTTGTAAAAGTCTGAGTAGACTTTTATGATGGAAATGTGCTGAATTGGGCAGTTTTGTCATTATTGGTTCATGCATTTTGTTTCATTGCTTACTGGAAAAGTGTTCAAAACAATAAATTTAAAATGTGCTCTAACAAGTCTTCTGTATTATACAAGGAATGTCATTTAATACAATCAGGAAGGTATATCAAAGAACACATGCCCTGGGATTCAATAAACGCTGTGCAGGAATAGCACCTATTCCTGCATGGAATGGTTTGTGTCTGTATAGAACAGCAGCATGCCTTGCATATTCATGAAGGCTTGCTGCTGTTCAACCTACACAGTCAGGAACCATGAACAAGTCCAGTGGGTGTGTTCAAGTAGAGCTCGCACAGTTAACGTGCCCCCTGTACTCAGGAAGTGCCGTACGGCACTTTGAAAACTAAAAAACAGTGTTTGCAGACACTTTACATAAATAACAGCAGTGTCTGCAGACACGGAATGTAAATAAAACAAACAGGCACCCCCCCACAGACACGGAATGTAAATAAAACAAACAGGCACACACCCCCAAACTACAGACCAGCACAGAGAATGTCCAAATCGGTATGCCAGTATGCATGCCAGCATACCAAATATGTCAGCATGTTCCCAAGAGGGAATATTTAAAAAGTATCCCCAGTTGTGACCAGAGTCCCACCATGTATATTGTAGTTGTCCAGATGTCCTACCCCAAGAGGCTGATAGGTATGTGCATACCCCTAAAGTACAAAAAAATAAAAAAATAAATAAAACCCATGAATTTTATTTTTTTTCCATCCCAAGTAAAGTGCAAGTATAGCTGGGCAGGTGTGCACATCACACAGCTGTGCTCAGCATAGCTTAAACATTCCAAGGAGCTAAATAGAAATATACAGCCAAACTTCTCAAAGCAAAGTAGTGTAGTAGTTAGAACTTCTGCTTTGCATGCAGTCATTCATGGTTCAAACCCCAATGCAGTTTGTTCACTTTTTTATGGGAAAGCAATATTAAAAGTTTTTTTTTTAATTAGGTAGTAAATTATATATTTGTCAACCAGGTTAGTATAGCAAGTCCAAAAAGTGAGGTGTGAGTATAGAAAAGATGTGAAACCCCCATATAAACACATGTTCCATGTATTGTATAGTCACACAAGAGTATAACATAATGAAAGCAGATAAGGGGATGTCATGGAAGGTAAACATACACATTATAATATGTCAGTAGTGATTAATTAATCCCACAATCCTGATACTCCATAAAATGAAAGCTGAGCAATGATAAGTAGTGCTCAGCTATGCAAAGGTGGTATAAGCACTGATGAAATGTAAATGCTAAGCAATAATTAGCTTAGCTAAGTGGATTTGCACACTGGTAAGCAGTACTTATCATCTACCCCTTTAAGCAATGCTCACCTTAGATGACCGGGTTTGTGCATTGGTTAGCTTAGCACAGCATGTTCAAAATGGTCCAATGATGGCAAAGGGTGGGAATGCAGCCCTATTTAAACCTTGAAAATGGGAATACAGCCATAACCAGTTGTAGCTGATCTTTGCAGGCACTATGGCTGGTGTAGGTGAGGGTGTGTGCTTTCAGGCATAGCACTGGGACATCCAGGAGTCCAGGGTCATGGTTGGACTCCTAATGAAAGACCATGAGGAGAGACTGTTGCAGGGCCAGTAACAGGGCTCACAATATAAAGCAGAGACCTGGGACCATCTAGCACATGATCTCACCAGTGCTACTGGCATCCCTCGAACTGGTGAGCAGGTCCAGCACCATTTTGCTGACCTTAAGGATAGGAGGAGGAAGTTCTTGGATGAGTGGACCCAAGACACATGGGCACAGAATGTTCCATCAGTGTGTAAGTATCAGTATCAATTGGTGTTTACAAAAGTCCAACCTGTGTATGTGATCGACTGGTATGCATAAATGTTTATCTGCCATACAGCTGCAGATAAGAGGACTATGAACGTTGACATTTCTGCTGAATAGTTGCATACTGGAGCTGCTTGGTTAGCTTTTGCACACCCTACATCAACTTTATTACAAGCTGAGATAAGTACAAACTTGCAGTGTTATAAGATAGTACTGAATTTTATTTTTTCTGTTTATTGTTTCATTGAATATTGTGTTAAAAATAGTACTGCATTTATCTGCCTATTTGTTTACTGAAAATTGGAAGCTCCTCCCTGTCTCTCTCTGTCTGCAGTTAGTTTATTCATCTCACTTCATTGTTATTCGGTGTAGAAGTCTTAGCCTAGAGGGATTCTCTGTACCTTAAATTCTTAGTCCTTTATCTCTGAAATTATTTCTACTGAATAGTTGCATGCTGGAACTGTTTGGTTAGCTTTTGCACACCCTACATCAACTTTATTACAAGCTGAGATAAGTACAATTTTGCAGTGTTATAAGATAGTACTGAATTTTATTTTTCTGTTTATTGTTTCATTAAATGTTATGTTAAAAATAGTATTGCATTTATCTACCTATTTGTTTACTGAAAATTACAAGCTCCCCTCTGTCTCTCCCTGTCTGCAGTTCATTTTTCCCACCCACCCTCCCTGTTCTTGTTGTGGTATTAATCTTGGTGGCTTTGAAATTGACTACCCTCCTGTAAAAATGTGTTTGAACACTCCTCCTGGGCCCATCTCATTTGCTAACGCAACCGAGTACAGTGACATCATATTTTGATTTCAGACACTCTTACCATTCCCATCTGTTCAGCCCTATCCCAGCTCTATCCTAGTCTAGTCTCATTAGCTCATCCTGCCTAATAAAGAAAGAACATTTAAGAAGGCATACCCACTTAGGCCCTAAACTTGCTTGATTGAAGACTGCTGGAACAGGGCTCAGTTCTGAGGTTTTTTACCGGTTAATTGGTTAATTTGTTCAAATCAGTTTGCTTGTTTTCTATTGTTATATATATATAAAAAAAAAAAACAATTTGCACTTTATCTGCTTTTACTGTATTGGTGTTTCTTCCTACTTTATTACCTTATTTTGCTTTTACCTCTTCTTAAATGTACGCAGTCGTGTTTATTCTGCTGCATTTATTACTGCTTGGTAGTATCCTGATTAAATTGTAACTGCTATTCTAAGTCTTTTGGTTATTGCACTTGGGCTTCAGACCAGTTGTTTTACATTAAGAAGGTTTGTGGTCTGCACTGTTGTGGCAGGACAGGTAGCTTACCTCCTTCTAAGTTGGGAATTGCTGATTGAAGGCTCAGTGTCTGTTATTCTAAAAGTGTATTAGTTCTGGTTTAAGAACACGGGCTCCAACCCAGTTATTTTACATTAAGAAGGTTTGTGGTCTGCACTTTTGTGGGAGGAGATGCTAGATTCTACCCTTCTGAGCTGGGAATTTCTGGTTAAAGGCTTATTGTGCCTGTTCATTTGAACTGTTTTTCCTGACATTGGTACACCTTGTCTGCTGTAGCATGGACTAGATTCAGGCCTGCTGAATCTATCTTTGTTTGTATAACTTGAGCACTAATCCAGGCCATCTTTTTTGGAGAAGGTTCCCCTGCACCCTCGTAGAAGGAGTGTGTGATTAGAACTTGTCAGATTGAAGACTGCTGGAACAGGGCTCAGTTTTGAGTTTTTTTACTGGTTAATTGGGTAATTTGTTTAAATCAGTTTGCTCATTTTCTAAAAAAAATTGCACTTTATTCATCTGCTTTTATTGTAATTGTGTTTCTTCCCACTTTATTATCTTATTTTGCTTGTGCTTCTTCTTAAAAGTACTCAATTGTATTATTCTGCTGCAGTTATTACTGCTTGGTAGTTGCCTGATTAAATTGTAACTGTTATTCTAAGCCTTTTGGTTTAAGCACTTGGGCTTCAAATCAGTTGTTTTACATTAAGAAGCTTTGTGGACTGCATTGTTGTGGCAGGACAGGTAGCTTACATCCTTTTAAGTTGGGAATTGCTGATTGAAGACTCAGTGTTTGCTATTCTAAAAGGGCATTAGTTCTGCTTTAAGCACTTTGGCTTCAGGCCAGTCATTTTACATTAAGAAGATTTGTAGTCTGCACACTTGTGGGAGGAGAGGCTAGATTCCGCCTTTTTGAGCTGGGCATTTCTGGTTAAAGGCTTATTGTGTCTGCTTATTTGATATGTTTTTTTCTGAAATTTGTGCCCCTTGTTTGCTGTAGCCCAGAAGTTAGTAGTTTATTGGCCATTTTGGGCTAATTTCTATCTCTTTCATTTCCCTGCTATAAAAACCGCATTTGCATGGTTTTGCATACCGGGCAGTGCCATTTAGCTAGGGTTAAACTATTCCTGACTCCACGAAGCCAGCTCTTCAAGTTTTTCCCTTGGAAAAAGACAAACTTTCAACTTAAGCACTCAAACCATTCATTTCACAGCCCAGCACTTGCTCAAAACTCATAGCAAGCACTAATTAATCCTAGCACTAGACCCCTTATACTCTACAGAAGGAAAAGGCTCTCTATTTGTCCCTACCAGCCAATCAGTAAAACAGCTCACTTTACCTATTCAGGCCTGTCCAAAGGGTGGTTTCTGGTGTTCTCTCCAGTCCAACTGGTGAATCTGGGAATTTTGAGGCAATATTACAACTGCCTCTTGTACACAAACAACCCACTCCTCCTACCACCAAACACTAATATATGCAAGAGATGCAATTATACAGCCAAACTGGAGGCAAAGCTCTCTCAACCCAAGACTGGAACTGACAGTCAAGAGGAGAAGGAAAATACTTGCAACACACCAGTCTCACATAGACCTACTAAACCAACACCGGCAAATAACACATACAAATGCACAAAAACACACTCGGAAGCTCTAAATAAAAATCTGCAAAAGCAACAGAGACCCCCAAGCAGACACCCAAGCAACCTCCACACCCCATCACAAACCATGAAACACATACTTCACATAATCAGTGTGCCATGCAATCACAGCCCTTAAGGCAAAATAACATAGCCAACACACTAGTAATACGTGACTCTATAATCAGGCACACTGATGTCACACTAACTAGGCTGGACAAGGAGAAGGTTACAGTTAGCTGCCTGTCAGGATCCGCCACCTAACACAAGCACTCAAGTCACTCCAGAACAAATACAGATACAACTCTGTCATTGTCCATGTTGGTGTGAATGACCTGATATGTACCTTCCTGGACTACATGAAAAGAGACATGGAAGAGCTCTCTGATTATGTAGCCCAGGCTGGTATGACCCTGATGCTGAGTAGCATCCTGGCATCACCAAGAATGATGCCACAGTATAAAGAAAAAATATCAGTTTCAACAATTGGCTAAGTTTCTGGTGTCATTCAAAGGGGATCCAGTATCTGTCCACCTGGGATGACATGCTCGATAAGCCACATTGCTTCACAAGAGATGGCTTGCACCTGTCACCCTTAGGCTTTCAAATACTGGCCAAGGCTTTTGCCACCCCCATAGTGCCTTTTTTAGACAAGGCTCAAAAGACAAACCCACCACCATAAATAGCACAAGTACCCAAAAACTGAGGGTAATGCTATTCAACACCAAAAGTCTAAACATCAAAATGCATGCACTCGAGGCACTCCCCAGTATGGTGAACATCGATAGCTGTGCAGTAACAGAAACCTGGTTTAAGGCTCCAGAGAGCACTCCAGCACTACCAGGCTATAACTCATACCATACTTTTTGGCCACAGAACCCGGACTGAAACACAAAAGGTGGGGGGTGTATCCATATTCATCAAGGATACGCACACCTCCAGGTTAGTGGCGCAGCACAATGCCTCAGAGATCATCCATGTGCAACTAACAATGGGCAAAACTGCAATTCAAATTGTAGCTTGCTACAGATCACCCACCATGACCTAGGACCCCCATTCCACATTTCTAGAGACCCTGGAAAATATGAAGGTCCTACCAAACACCCTAATATTGGGTGATTTTAATTACCCAAACATTAACTGGGAGAAATACTCAAGTACTAACTCCCTTGCCGAACCCTTCCTAGAATTTATAAACTCGAACACCCTGTATCAACTGGTCAACACCACCACCAGACGTAACAGTATATTGGACCTGGTCATCACCAACATGGGCGACCAGTGTTCTACACTGAAGGTCAAACCCTTGCTGGTTAGATCAGACCATAGACTAATCACTCTGGATATCCACATTCCACCCCCACCCCAATCAAGGAAACCACCATGAAAAACTTTTCAAAAGCAAACTTCATGTTACTTAAGACTGAGGTAGAAAGGTTCATAGCCCCCATGCTAAAAGGCAACACTGTCTAAGCTGTTGAATCCCTTACAAAGGCACACTATGAGCACTTGCAAGAATGCATGGATAGTGCTATCCCAAGCAAAACCAAGACTCACTTCTCCAAGAAAATGAAACCAGTCTGATGGACCCCTGCCATAAAAAAGCTATACAATAGAAGGAGGAAACTAGTGCAGAAAAGAGTAAAATCCCAAGAAGGAAAGACATCCCTGATTAGTATCAGCAAGAAACTACAATCCCTCATAAAATCATCCAAGGCTAACTTCGAAAGAAAAATTGCCAAGGACTCCAAAGATAACCACAAAGCTTTCTTTAGCTATGTCAAGAACCTAAGTAGAAACTCTCAAATCTGCTCTGAGTTAGTACAGAATGGCAAAAAATACACTGAACCACCTGATATTGCCAACATTCTGGCAGACAGGTTTAGTGCAAACTTCACCCCCCCCCTCACCCCCTAAAGCGCTCATAACCATACGAGAAGAATGTAGTGCCCCGGCAATCACTTACACACAGGTTAAAACAGCCCTATCCAAACCAAAAATACAGCTTCAATGGGACCAGATGGTGTCCCTGGCTGTGTCTAACATGAACTCCAAAATGAACTAACCCCTCACCTAAACACACTGTTCAAACTCAGCCTATGTGGTAGTTCGCGGGTACTTTGTTTTTTCCAAAGGGGATGACTATGCACTTTTTGGCATTTAGCTTGAGGCCATGATTTTGACACCAGGTATTTATCTCAGTGAGACCCATCTGGAGGGTGTCTGTATCAGCTGGAGAATCAATTATGGCCCCTAGTTTGCAGTCGTCTGTGAACTTGGTCAGCCATAGTCCTCCTATGCTGGTCTGTACCTCTGAGTATATACCGAACAGGAGGGGTCCTAGGACTGAGCCCTGGGGGACGCCACTTGTAACTGGTTTAGAGTTGGACATAAAGCCTGCAACTCTCACCATGTGGGTTCTATCCATGAGCCAGTTGGCAACCCATCTCATGACGTAGGGGTTTATGTTCAAGCTGGTGAGCTTGTCTATAATACTAGAATGGGGAATGGTGTCAAAAGCCTTTGCGAGGTCTAGGTAGGCTGAGGGGGATCTCCTTTCTCTTGTCTAATGCCTTGGTAACCATCTCAAAGAAGTCCACCAAGTTTAGGAGGCATGATCTGCCCTTAACAAAACCAAACTGGGTAGGGTCCAAGGTTTGGAGGTTCTCAATGTCTCTGTTAATGAGTTCCATGATGATGCATTCCATAGCCTTGCAGACCAAGATAGTCAGGCTTATAGGGCGATAGTTCCTGGGGTCCATTGTGGCTCCACCTTTGTGGAGTGGGATAACTGTTGCTGTGCGCCACTCTGTGGGTACGTAGCCTGTAGAGAGGCTGGGTTTGAACAGTGTGTTTAGGTGAGGGCTTTGTTCATTTTGGAGCTCTTGTAAGACACAGCCTGGGACCCCGTCCGGTCCCATTGAAGCTGTGTTTTTGGCTTTTGGTAGGGCTGTTTTAACCTGTGTGTCAGTGATTGAGGGGGCCCTACATTCTTCTGGTATGGTTATGGGCCCTTTAGGGGGTGAGAGAGGGTGACGTTTGCACTAAACCCGTCTGCCAGAATATTTGCAATATCAGTCAGTGCAGTGTATTTTGTGCCATTCTGCACTAACTCAGAGCAGATTTGAGAGTTTCCACTTAGGTTCTTGACATAGCTTAAGAATGCTTTGTGGTTATCTTTGGAGTCATTGGCAATTTTTCTTTCGAAACTAGCCTTGGATGATTTAAAAAGGGATCATAGTTTCTTGCTGATACTGATCAGGGATGTCTTTCCTTCTTGGGATTTTACTCTTTTCTGTACTAGTTTCCTCCTTCTGTTGTATAGCTTGTTTATGGCAGGGGTCCACCAGACTGGTTTCCTTTTCTTGGAGGAGTGAGTCTTGATTTTACTTGGGATAGCACGGTCCATGCATTACTGCAGGTGCTCATAGAGTGCCTTTGTAAAGGTTTCAGCAGCTTGGACAGCATTGTCCTGTAGCATGGGGGCTGTGAACCTTTCCACCTCAGTCTTAAGTAATGTGAAGTTTGCTTTTGAAAAGTTTTTCATGGTGGTTTCCTTGATTGGAGGAGGGGGCAGAATGTGGATATCCAGAGTGATTAGTCTATGGTCTGATCTAACCAGCGAGGGGTTGACCTCAACTGGTTGCCCATGTTGGTGATGACCAGGTCCAATATGTTGTTCCCTCTGTTGGGGGTGTTGACCAGTTGATCCAGGACATTTGAGTTTATAAATTCTAGGATGCATTGGGCAAGGGAGTTAGTACTTGAGTAGTTCTCCCAGTTTATGTTTGGGTAATTGAAATCACCCAGTATTAAGGTGTTTGGTAGGACCTTCATATTTCCCAGTGTCTCCAGAAATGGGGAATGGGGGTCCTGGGTCATGGTGGGTGATCTGTAGCAAGCTATAATTTGGATTGCAGTTTTTCCCATTGTTAGTTGCACATGGATCATCTCTGATGCATTGTGCTGCACCACTAACCTGGAGGTGTGGGTATCCTTGATGAATATGGATACACCCCCGCCTTTTGTGTTTCGGTCCTGGTTCTGTGGCCGAAAGGTATGGCATGAGTTATAGCCTAATAGTGCTGGGGTGCTCTCAGGAGCCTTAAACCAGGCTTCTGTTACTGCACAGATGTCAATGTTCTCCATACTGAGGAGTGCCTCGAGTGCATGCATTTTGAGGTTTAGACTTCTGGCATTGAGTAGCATTACTCTCAGTTTTTGGTTACTTGTGCTATTTATGGTGGTGGGTTTGTCTTTTGAGCCTTGCCTAAAAAAGGCACTATGGGGTGGCAAGAGCCTTGGCCAGTATTTGAAAGCCTAAGGGTGACAGGTGCAAGCCGTCTCTTGCAAAGCAACATGGCTTGTCGAGTATGTCATCCCAGGCAGACAGATATTGGATCCCCTTTCAATGACACCAGAAGCTTAGCCAATTGTTGAAATAGATCATTTTTTTCTTTATACTGTGGCATCATTCTTGGTGAGGGCAGGATGCTACTTAGGGTCAGGGTCATACCAGCCTGGGCTACATGATCAGAGAGCTCTTCCATGTCTCTTTTCATGTAGTCCAGGAAGGTGCGTCTCAGTTCATTCACACCAACACGGACAATGACAGAGTTGTATCTGTACTTGTTCAGGAGTAACCTGAGTGCTTGTATTATGTGGCAGATCCTGGCACCTGACAAGCAGCTAACTGTAACCTTCTCCTTGTCCAGCCTAGTTAGTGGGAAATCAGTGTGCCTGACTATAGAGTCGCCTATTACTAGTGTGTTGGGTATGTTATTTTGCGTTAAGGGCTGTGACTGCATGGCACACTGATTATGTGAAGTATGTGTTTCATGGTTGGTGATGGGGTGTGGAAGTTGCTTGGATGTCTGCTTTGGAGGTCTCTGCTGATTTTGCAGATTTGTATTTAGATCCTCCGAGTATATTTTCATGTATTCATGTGTGTTATTTGCTGGTGTTGGTTTATTAGCTCTATGTGAGACTGGTGGTGTGTTGCAAGTATTACCCTTCTCCTCTTGACTGTCAATTCCAGTCTTGGGTTGAGAGAGCTTTGCCTCCAGTTTGGCTGTATAATTGCATCTCTCACATGTATTAGTGTTTGGTGTTAGGAGGAGAGGGTTGTCTGTGTACATGAGGCAGTTGTTACATTGCCTCAAAATGCCCAGATTCACCAGTTGGACTGGAGAGTACACTGGAAACTGCCCTTTGAACATGCCTGAATAGGTAGAGTAAGCTGTTTTTCTGATTGGCTGGTGGGGACAAATAGAGAGCCTTGTTCTTCTGGACAGTATAGAGGGGTCTAGGGCTAGGGTTAATTAGTGCTTGTTATGAGTTTTAAGCAAGTGCTTGACTGTGAAATAAATGGTTTGAGTGCTAAAGTTGAAGGTTTGTCTAGTTCCAAGGGAAAAATTGAAGAGTAGACTTTGTGGAGCTGAGAATAGTTTAACACTAGCTAAATGGTGCTGCCCGGTGCACAAAACTGCATACATGTAGTTTTTATAGCAGGGAAGAGAATGAGATAGAAATTAGCCCAAAATGGCTGATAAACTACTAACTTCTGGGACCCAAGTAGACAGTAATCTCTCCTTTGATAATCATATTGCCAAGGTGGTTAGAAAATGCTTCTATGTGGCCCACCTAATCACAAAAGGGTTCACATCTAAAACAAAAGTGGTTATTGTGCCCCTCTACTCATCACTCATCAGACCCATCATAGAGTGCAATGCCCCATTTGGGATGTACCTTACAAGACACCTGCAACAGCTGGAAAGACCACAGAAGTACCTCACCAAGGGGATAACTGGCCTCAAACATATGCCCTATGCAGCCCGACTGAAGAAACTCTATCTGTACTTGATTGCATACCACTTACTCAGAGGTGATCTCTGCCTGACATACACGGCCATGTCCAACCCAGAATTGATGGGGTCTGTATTAGATCAGCGAACGCTTAATCAAGTGAACGCTGATTGATCTACCTTATTTTAGTGAAAGTGAAAAATATCGAAGCAGCAGAAACTCAAAATTTTTCCTAGGGAAAGAATTTGGTTGTCCGTTTCTGTTGCTTTGGTATTTTCAGTGCTGTGGTGGAAAGTTACAGGTCGGATTCAGGTAAGTGTGTGATTGTGTGGATGTGAGTGTTAGGGTGGTTTAGGTGAGTTAGGGTTAGGGCTCAGGTTAAGTATGTCTGCGATTGTGTGGACATGAAGGTTAGGGCAGATTTAGGTGAGTTAGGGTTAAGGAGCAGGTGAGGTGAGTGTGTGATAGTGATGGACCTTAGGGTTAGGATTTGGGTTAAGGTAAGTGGATAGTTAGTGGTGTGTGCATAGTTTAGTGTAGGGTTAGGTGTCAGATTTTAGGTGTATGTGTGTGGATTTCTGTTTGTTTGGTGTGCTTGTGTTGTGCGTATGTGTTTTGGATCAGCGATTTTTTTCCCTAGGAAAAAAATTGCTGATCTGACAGTTCGAGATTGTAAGCTTTCACTTACATAAGGTCGATCAATCAGCGTTCGCTTTTTTAAGCGTTCGCTGATATAATATAGACCCAAATTGATGGACATGCTCCACCTAAAAAAAAAAAAAACAAATCCATGAGAGCCACATGCTCTAGGGATCTAAACCTCACCACAATGATAAATAGGACGTGCTGGAGGGATAGATTCCTGTCCCAGAGACTCCCTATGCTTTGGAACAGGATGCCAATCTACATTAGGCAGAGCCCCTCATTAACACTCTTCAAGTGAAGCCTTGATTAGTGGATGGGAAACAGAAAATTTACCCCGGGGATTACTGCAGTCGCTCTGCTGGATAGAGGCACAGGGAACTAATGGCTCTGCTGGACCGAGGCACAGGGAACTAATCCAAGGGGGTGATGAAAGCCAACACATTCTGGCTAGGCTAATATATGCCCTCGAGCAGATAGCCTAGTACTTACCTATGAACCTATGACATGCCAGCAGATTGTTAAGGCTGGGCTGAGAGGCTGGTGAGTACAACTCTAGCTTGCAGTATATAGGCCAAATAATACAAAGGTGTAGATTGTCTACTGCCAGTAGGTAAAGTCTGTATGTGTGTAATGAATAAACAACGTTAGCTAGATTAATATTGATGTAAAAGATATCCATTAATAAAAGTATGAATACCCTTTAATAAAATTACAAACACCTGACTGTTGTATTTACTGTTGTGGTAGGAATATAAATGTGTACAGGTATGGCTCTTACAGCATAAATTAAATGAGGCTTATCTGAAAAAGATTGTGGAGCTGTAAAACAGCATATAAAACTACATGAAAGGTTTCATGCACCAAGAGCTGAACTCTGAATAGTAATGTGTAAAGTATTATACTGTACCCCCTGCAGCATTGCCATGTGTTAACCATTGCTATCCAAATTGTAATATCTCAAAGAATTAATACACAGTACAAGAACTGTCTTCCATGCATGAATGTCAGAATTAAAAGGTTAGATCATCCAACCCAGGGAGTATAAGGCAGAAACAGGCAAGCAAGAGATAGCAGTTTCTCAGTAGCTCATAGTGATGAAACACAAAATGGGTGTACCTTTTTGCACAAACAGACATGGTTCAAATCCCGGGAGTGGTAGTGAGCTGTATGCATATTTTACCCAAGAATATGTGAATATGTGTAGAAACAGTTATGTAGTGTTAACAGAAATTTCCTCCACATGTCTGCCAGGTAAGGAAATGTTTGTAGTAGCTGAAAGAAGTCTTTACTAATACACTGTGCACAACACTTCCACTGTCCAACCCCATGCCTGCAAATGATAGTAAGATAAATACATATAGCAAGCACTTTGCCCAATACATGTCCCTCAAGTGTCATGCTGTCATGGCCAGTGGTCACTGCTGCCAGTAACCAGGAAGACAGATAGAAATCCAGGCAGAGTATGTCAGTAGCACACCCACACATCATGAGTACAGGGCAGCCCTTTCAGTGTCATATATGTAACCTTGAATATGTGAATATGTGTAGAAACAGTCAGGTAGTATTAACAGAAATTCTCTCCACAGGTCTGCCAGGTAAGGAAATGCATGTATTAGCTTTAAGAAGGCTTTAGTAATATACTGTATACAAACGTTCCACTGCCTAACCCCAGGCCATAGGTTGATGTAAAGTGAGGTCATACCTGGAGAGTAGTGAGTAGAGTAATGATCAGTACAGTTGTGAAATATTGAAGCCTATACAGTTGTTAATTCACTTGCCCTCTCTCTCCCCCACCCCTATCTGCATAAACAATAAATACACATAACTAATGGGTATGTTTTCTCAAAATCTACTGTTGGGACATGTGCCCTATTGTTCTGAAAATATTAAATTGTGTGAATATTAATGAGCTTTGTTCAAATACTATCATTGGTGGCCTGTTGCTGTCAATGTAGCCTGCATGACATTATAATGCTTACTATGGTTCCTTTTCTGCACATGTTCTCTTTGCTATGCAACCATTTCATAACTGTTTTATGGAATCAATTGGAACACCTATACATGCTGTTATAAATAATCTTGAAATGTGTTGTTCATGACTAACCAAGATATTTTGTAAAACCTCAACACCACAGCACATCTGGGAAGGCAGATCCTGGTGGATTTGCCTGTCCCACCTCATCTGGCCATGGCACCGGGCCCCATCATGTCTGGGACCCAAACTGGTACCTCCTCATCTGCTGCTCCTGCACCACCTTCGCGTGGAACTGCCTCAGAGGATGGGTCTAACCTCCCCCCCAGGAGCGGGTGCAGACATAAATCTTTCACCCATAGTCAGGTCCAGGGTTTGGTGTGCAGTGCCATCCAGAAAGATTTTGGTGGTCAGCTGCACCAGATTGAGGGATGCCTGGTGCATCTTGAGGGTCAGCCTGCACCTCCTATCCAGCCCCCAGCACAGCCACCTTTTGGGCCGTGAAGGTGCAGTGGTGACTGCCCATGGGTAGGGACCTCAGTCACTCTGTATATATTTGGGGGCTCAAAGCATCCAATTTCCAACCACCCTCCCCATCCAAGATGTTTACCCCCCCCCACATGTGTCATATACCAACCCTGTCTGCTGTCTTGTCTGTCTCGTCGGTATTACTACCCAAATTACCCCCCCCCCATTTTACCTACTTTCCTTCCCCAACATCCCACTCTCACCTTAAAAAAAAAAGGGCATCTGTTCCCCAAAAAAAAATGTCATCCCCTACATAACTGTCCATTTTGTACACGTGTCCACTGGACACATGTAATCTGGCCCAATTGGCTTGAAAACACATTACTGTTGTCCTCACCCCTCTGTCTGTGATTTCAGTGTCCAAATTCACCTCCAAATTATGTACAACTGCACATGTGTCGCTGTATAAGAAATGGACAGCTATGGACCTACCCTCCACCCATCCTGCACATCCCTAGCTATCTTTCATATTGTTTTTCCCCTCTGCATGCCCCTTTTTCACCACTTTCCTATCACCCCTTTTTCTTTTAATTTAAAGAAATTAGCACAGCTGTAAGCGAGAGTAAGCAAGATTGCGTGATGCTAAGTGAACCCAACAGAGATTAAGCATCTGTATGTTTAACCATGTGTTGGCATCACTTAATGTTGCGCAAACTCATGAAAACCCACTTACAACTGCTTAAAACTGCTTTAATCACTCTGTTTCCATCAGCCACTGTTCTGCCTAGCAACAAAATAATCAGCACTACTAAGTCTCAAACCCAAGGCCCTGTATGCCATAGTTAGAGCAATGTACCACTACACCAGTTGAGCTATAAGAAATGCTGATGCTTTTTCAAACATATCATGCAGTAGAGTCATTCAACAGTAGGGAAAACATTCTGTAGAATCAGTCAGGTTTTGTATATATACATATACACATGTATATGTCTGGAGAGGCATACATATTGAAAAATATATATATATAATATAAATAGAGATATACATATAAAATATATACATACATATGCTCATAACATGTAGCAGAGTTATACCTCAGAACTATACCTCTCAAACTCTTAGTGCAAGAAATCTGGCCCAATTCTATCCAAATGGGTTGACAATGGGCCAAAACAAAGGACATATTTTAAATACTGATCTTATAACTGTAGAATGTTGCCAGAGTGACAGTGTTTGTTTCAGCATGCATGTTCTGAAGGATGTGAGTTTTGAAACTGAAATGTATGTCATCATTTACTGCCAGAAATCCCCAGATCATCACAGTGATTTACCAGGGAAATAAAAATAATGAATCTGTGGAACAGACCAGAAATATGAGCAATATACCTGGACATTCTGAAACAATCCAGCCGGTCAAGAGGTAGGCTCAGCACTCATTAGTACAGCGAATGTGGACCAAGCCTGACAAAGTGGGGGGAGAAAGCCATGAAAATAGGGAAATATGTCAAATACTGTAGTAGATAAGTTTACACAGTTGCTCCAGTAACTCCCTCCTGTCTGTCCTAACATATATTGACTGAAATAGCACAAGTCCAACACTCAGTTACTTCTCACTAGTTGGTGACTTTAATCCTCACATCATCCCACTAATGTGCCAGAAAGACACAACACTTATGGGGGGCAAGCAACAGTACATCCTACAAATATCTGGACATAAAATCAGATTAGGAAAACTATACTCAGCTGCTAAGCATGTCACCAAGCACCATCCGAACTACAGTTAGACTGACACAACAGTAACCCAAATTCGCTATGGGAAATTACACATGTATTTGCAAATATATCAGGCACTACAGGGATGTAACAGCACTGAAGCACAGACACCATTGTGAAAGTCCATACCCAAACCCAATTTCACCACAGTCACAGTAACATACCAGTAAGCCAAATGAATGGTAGAGTATAAGGACTGTGTGAACTGAAACATCTCATCATGTTTGCCACTCACATACTACTCTTACATATACTGGCCCAATTCACAGTGTAGTATGATGCCTGACCATGGTATGTGACATGTCTCAGTCTGCCCCTACAAACATATGCAGCAAATAGACCACCAGAAACTGGAGCAGCATGCACAGTCAGATATAAAAGGAGCCATAACACATATATGTAGCCCCCTCCCTACACAGGCCAAATAGCATTGACACACTACAGTGCTACACAATCCTGACAGTCTGTCAACAATTGCTAGAAATACACAGACATCTCAACTGTTCAGAGTCCCACAGAATGTCCAGGCTTTGTACTCATATATAAGGCCTCTTACACATAACATGTCTGGCATTCTGATACATCACTGGGATGGTGTCAGGAATAAAGGTACTAAATAATGATATACTCTACCTATCAAGCTCTTACCACATTGCACCTGGACAAAGTCTGATGTGCTTGGGGGACAAAGGCCAAGAAACAAGGGCATATGTGAAATAGTGATGTTACAAAATGAGACAGTTGCTGGTGTAACAGAGTTTGTTGTAAAATATCTATTCTGAGGGATATGAAGTCAGAAACACAAATAGATTATACCATTTACTGACTGCAATCCCCGCAGTATGCTACTGATTTTCCAAAGACAAAAAATGTCTGAGGAATACACCAAACATGAGAGTCTAAAATTTGGCCATTCTATGTATAGCCTTATAGTTGAGAGTTATGTCAACCACATAACACTGTCAGACTTAAAATCACACAGGAAAGCCATGCCCACACAAACTCTGTTAAACACACATTAATTCAACAGTATAACAGCAATACTTACATTATGTCCCTATGTCTGGAACATTCTCCTCCAGTTTGTTGGGTCATCACCACAGTTTTCATTTTAATAGGTATTTCCAACTACCCTCTGTGATGCTGTTGTTCTCACACCTCCATGAATTTCTCCTCACAGGCAAGGAAAAGGAGCAACACCCACATGAAGTACTCAATTATGGGAGTGTGTTGCCATGCCATTGACTATAGGAATAACACCACTGCTGTTCTGCATGCAATTAGCAAGTGTGGGACACTAATTGGTGCACAGGCCATCAGCTGCTCATGAACATTACCTACAAAAGGCAAGCTGCTACCTATGCAAAACAGATGTATACCCTATATCTGGGAGAGAGAGAGAGAGACAGACAGACAGACAAGTCAACCAAACAACACATATTGGAATCAAACCAACCATACTTGGAAAAAAATGTATGTCAAACAGGTAAGCATGTAATGGAGTGCAGTAGGGGGTATGTAATAATGGGAAATAGGAAGTTTAACAAATATGTCTCAACAACACTTGCCATACTGATATATTGCTGATCAGAACCTAAGGCCATAGCATCTGGGTCTGTTGGCAGTGACATAGATCACAGCTCAGGCCCCTGAGTCACCCCAGGAAAGGATGGCTCACATATGACTACTACTGGATTGTGTGTTGAACAGTACTGACTGTGACACTTCTAGGCCAGCTACAAGGATGTCGTAGATATCCATATGCTAACTGTGAACACATCTATGATGTACATGTTTGTCTCAGAAATGTGAGGGACCTATACAGGGTATTTGCATAGTGAAATACTGTTGCAGCTATGTGTGTTGAACTGCATGTGATATACTGAGCTCATACCATGAAACTGTCCAGTGTTAGGCACACTGGCCATATGTGTGCCTCATATTTGTAGTCATCTACTCATAGAGTTGTGTTATGTCTGGCAAATCATTGGCAATCTGTGAAGACTGACATTACAACATCTCCTTCTCTTTCTTTTGGCTGTTCCCATTAGGGGTCACCGCAGCGGATAATCTGTCTCCGTTTCTTCCTGTCCTCTGCATCTTGCTCTGTCACACCAACCACCTGCATGTCCTCTATCACCCGATCCATACACCTTATATTAGGCCTTCCTCTTTTCCTCTTACCTGGCGCATTCCTTCTTACCATCCTTTTCCCAATATACTCAGCATCCCTCTTCAGCACATGTCCAAACCAACATAATTCCACTACTCTCTGGCTTTTCTCCAAACCGTCTAACCTGGGCTGACTCTCTAACATACATATTCCTACTCCTGTCCACCCTCATCACACCCAGTGCAAATCTTAACATCTTTAACTCTGCCACGTCTAGCTCTGACTCCTGCCTTTTTGTCAATGCCACTGTATCCAACCCATATAAAATAGCTGGTCTCACTACCCTCTTGTAGACCATCCCTTTCAGTCTTAATTGTACTTGTCTGTCACAAATCACCCCAACACTCTTCTCCACCCTCCACATCCTGCCTGTACTCTCTTCTTCACCTCTTCCCCACACTCATCATTACTCTGAACTTGTGATCCCAACTATTTAAACTCATCCACCTTTGCAAACTGTACTCCCTGCATCCTCAGCATTCCTCTATCCTCCCTCCCATTCACACACATATATTCCTTCTTAGTCCTGCTGACCATCATTCCTCCCCTCTCTAGAGCATATCTGTACCACTCCAAGGTCTCCTCAACCTGTTCCCTACTCTCACTACAGATCACAATGTCATCTGCAAATATCACAGTCAACGGGGACTCCTGTCTGATCTTGTCTGTCACTCTGTTCATTACCACTGCAAATAAGAAATGACTCAGAGGTGATCCCTGATGTAAATCCCTCCTCCACCTTAAACGCACCTGTCACTCCCACTGCAGAACTCACCGCTGTCACACTACCCTTATACATATCCTGTAGCATTCATACAGATTCCTTCACCACTCCTGACTTCCTCATACAATATCACAACTCCTCTCTAGGCACCCTGTCATATGCTTTCTCTAAGTCCACAAAGACACAACTCCTTCTGACCTTCTCTGTGCTTCTCCATCAACACTCTCAGAGCAAACATGGCATCTGTACTGCCCTTTCCTGGTATGAAACCATACTGATGATCACTAATCCTCACCTTCCTTCTTAACTTAGCTTCCACTACTCTTTCCCATAACTTCATGCTGTGACTAATCAGTGTTATCCCTCTGTAGTTACCAAAGCTCTGCACATAACCCTTATTCTTATAATCAGTACCCAAACACTTTTTCTCCACTCCTCATGCATCCACTCTCTTTCCAAGATTACATTAAACATTCTGGTTAAAAAGACCACTGTCATTTCTCCTAAACACTTCCATGCTTCCACAGGTATGTCAGCTGGAACAACAGCTTTTCCATTCTTAATCCTGTTCATAGCAAACCTTACTTCCTCCTTGATAATCCACTGCACTTCCTGACTCACCATACCCACATCATCCAGCCTTCTCTCTCTCTCATTCTCTTCATTCAACAGCCTCTCAAAGTACTCTTTCCATCTGCTCAACACACTCTCCTCACTTGTGAGTATGTTTCCCTCATTATCCTTTATCAACCTTATCTGCTGCACATCCTTCCTAGCTTGGTCCCTCTGTCTAGCCAATTGTACAGGTCCAGTTCTCCATCCTTAGTGTCCAACCTTTCATACACCCCTTCATACGCTTCATCCTTAGCCTTCACCACCTCTATCTTTGCCATGCACCTCATCTCCTTATACTTCTATCTACTTTATTCATCTCTCTGACAATCCCACTTCTTCTTCACCAACCTCTTTGTCTGTATACTCCCCTGTACTGCCTCATTCCACCACCAGGTCTTCTTTGTCATCCTTCCTCTGTCCAGACGTCACACCAAGCACCTTTCTAGTCATCTCCCTTACTAGCTCTCCTGTAGTTACCCAGATATTTGGTAACTCTTCATTGCCACCCACTGCCTGTCTTAACTCCTCCCTGAACTCAACCTCACAATAACCCTTCTTCAGTTTCCACCATTTGATCCTTGGTATTGCCCTCACACTCCTCCTCCTCTTTTTGATCACCAACATCATCCCACAGACCAACATTCCATGCTGCCTAACTACAATTTCTCCTGTCAACACTTTACAGTCTCTAATCTCCTTCAAATGGGCCCTCCTGCATAGGAGATACTCCACATGTGTGTATCTTCCTCCACTCTTGTATGTCACCCTATGCTCCTCTGTCTTGTTAAAATATGCATTCACCACAGCCATGTCCATCCTTTTTGCAAACTCCACCACTATCTCACCTTCTGTATTCCTTTGCTTAACACCATACCTACCCATTACTTCTGCATCCCCTCTGTTCCCTTTACCAACATACCCATTGAAATCTGCTCCAATCACCACTCTCTCACCCTTGGGTACAGTCATCACCACGTCATCCAACTCTCTCCAAAGTTTTTCTGTCTCATCCATTGCACACACAACTAGTAGAGCATATGCACTAACAACAGTCATCATTACACCATAAATTTCCAGCTTCATAAGCATCACTTTATTCAACACTTTTTTCATCTGCGAAAACACTGTTGGAATACTGTTCCTTCAGGATAACCTCCACACCATTTGTACTCCCATCCACACCATGATAGAACTATTTGGACCCAGCTCTGACACACCCAGCCTTAACCCCCTTCCATCTGGTCTCTTGCACACACAATATATCAACCTTACTTCTGTCAAGCATATCAGCTAGCTCTGTCCCTATATCAGTCATACTGCCAACATTAAAAGTTCCTGTAAGAGTATGCTCAACAATGTATTAAGGCTGAAAGTAATTCTGTTACAAATATGCAACATAAATAAGGTATAAGATAAAGCTTGTTTAAATGTAGAAATAGAGGTTAGCAATATGTGATTAGCATCCATAAAATGACTATGGCTTGAAAAATAAGGATGATGGACAAGTTTTCCTACAAAATCAGCAAATAATGTATACATTTCATACTGTCAGCAAGAAAGCTAACATGTTCCTTAAAGAATGGACAACAGGAAAACAAACTGTACGTGTTTCTATCATATGACACTGTTAAGCAAGGAAGTCTGAATGGATAGAGACAATACCAGCATTATTTCTCTACAGGATGAAAACATATTTTTCTGCAAACACCAGCAAACAGATGTTTTCATACAAAGATCAAAATAGAATAGCAAGGAGAAAAACAGGATGTAAAACCACTATAAAGAGACTATAGCAAATGAAATTGTTAGGAGAGGTATTTTGTACAGGAAAGTTATCTTACATGCTGATCGAGAAGTAAAGTGGTACAGTGTAACTAAAACTGCAATAGTAGTACATGTGGTTAGTTATAAAAATCTATTTATTAATTACTGTTTTTAAAGTGACATAGTTTGGTGCTGCATCAGTGTATATTCTGTAAAATTCTGTGGGCAACAGACTGTGAATGCAATTATAACTAGACTTTGATTTCAGTAGAATCTAGCCAGCAAGACCTTAGTTTCTTAAGAAGACTTCAGTTACAGCACAATAAGCAGCACCTTGATAATTCTTCAATGGCGTGCCTACCTGCATTCGAACACAGGGGGAGTTATGCCTGCAGAGGGTCACTTCAGTGAGGTTGCAGTAACTAACATTTGTACATATGTGTAAATCCTAAACAGAAATAGTCCAGTTTATGCAGCTTGCAGCAGAACAGCTTCTCAAACATCTGAATCCAGATTGAGCCTGCAGTGCAAGAAAGTTGCAGTGCCATAAATTCTCCAAGAAAGATGAACACCAACTTTTCACAGCATCTTGCTGCCTGCTGTGTTTCAACAACTTCTCGAGTGACTCCCAAACATTTCCAGCCATCTGCAACAACAGCCTGATCTCCTGTTTCCTTCCTAACTGGCAAGAACTTTTTCTGGGTCACATTTTAAGTATGGATGCTATTAGACAGAATTCAAGCAGGTGTAAGCCAAGCTTTACTCTTAGTGTAGCAGAACCACTAGATAAAATAGGGAGTAAACTGCAATGTTGGCATACACAGCACATTAGTAAATGTAAAACCTTATTAGGGCAAGTTGATAGTAAGGCATTATGCAAATTTATTACAATATTTGACTGGTATCTCAAATAATACCATGTGTGGTATGACAAATGTTTATTGTGTAAATCATGTGAAACTGCTTTCTGTGTACAATGTCATAAAAATACAGTGCATACCATTATTCAGAGGTTAGACTGTACAGACAAAAATGTTAAAGGTAAAGAACCAAAAAAAGTTAATATGCTTACATCATATTAAAATGTTGAACAGTTATGCCCTGTCACTGCATGTAAAAGGTTTATTTCAGAGTTACAACAGGAGTCAAACCAGTTACTGACAGAACCTCTAGTATATTTTCTTACAAAAGAATGTAATAAACTTCAAAAAGACAGACACAATGAGTTCAGGAAGTTTAGACAAGTTATACAAACATTTTTTTTCAAAAGTGCATAGCAGTTTAAGATTCAGCAGAACAGGTTACTGAAAAAGACTGTGCAACATTACAGGAAACTCTTGAACAGCAGTTACAGGATAAAGAAAATAAATTAGCTGAACTGATAGAGGCTGACTTCCTGCATACAACAGCTGAGCTTAAGAAAACATTGCAAAAGAGCAGGAAACTACAGCTGATCTGTACAAAAGAGATATATTTTATAATATGTTTGCGTTTTGAAAATGGTTAAGCATACATAGCAGGATCTAATGTATGGACAAACCATTCCCAAATGTTTTACTTTCATTCAATTAAAGCAAGACATTTATCAGTACAACAGTAAAGTAGAGCATATGACTGCCATTTTCATAGCATAGTCAGAAAAGGTAAACTAAACAGTTCTAGTGCATAACAGTAAAAATCTGAAGTCACAAGACTGACATGCATGTATTTTCTTTTCATATAAAGTACATCTGTTAAAATGCACAAGAGAAAAGGCAGTCAACAGCAAATGTAAATCATGAAAATATAAACATATGTTAGTTAAGCCAATATCTGTTTTTTTTTTTTTTTTTAATTTTTTTATAGTTGTATAGTAGCACCACACCAAACAGTTAAAGTTCTAAATTTTTAAAATAAATATAATCATAGATGGTATTAGTCAAGCAGTCTTTGTAAAATGAATGGCATCACAGTTAAATAAATAAAAATAAATACTAAAATCAAAGTTAAAAAATGTATAAGCTAATTGTAAAATAGACCCCCGGATTTACTAATCTTCCATGCAGAACTTGCTTAGTCCTGCACAGAAGCAACCGTTAAGAGGCAGGATGGCAGCGCACATGCATAGTAATGAGGTACGCTGCCTGAGCTCCTTATCTTACACGGAGCATGTAAGACTGCAGGGAGCATGTCTGAGAGCAGAAATCTCAGAATATACATGTCCCTGCAATGAAGAACAGGTGAAAGGTCTAGGAAATGAGCGAGACCACTCATAGGTGTCTGCATATCCCCACCAACAGTCCCCTGTGTACAACAGCAAGTATATAGAAATAAAATTAACAGACCCTTTTATTTTTTTTTTAAACTCCGATTAAAGCTAACCGTAGGTACGCGGGTGTGCCCAATGCTTAGCTATGGTTAATGCAGCTTAAATGGCTGAAGAGGATAACAAGGAAGATATATGCAAATGAAGCAGCATAGCAATAGTGTAGTGGCAGAGCATTTGCCTTACGAGCAGGCATTCCTGGTTCGAGTCCCCCTGCAGCACGTTCCATTTTCCCTGGCAAAGCACATTATGACCAATATTTTTGTTGCATAATCCACTAAATAACATATATTTATGAACTGAAGTACAGTAGTAAATGCACATGTGTGGAGTCAGTATCATAATGAATAAAGCACTAGTAAGCAGGTATAAGCACCAATAAGCAGTAGTAAGCATATATAAGCACTAGTAAGCGAGTTTAAGCCTGTTTGCATGGGGTAAGCAATGCGCACACAGGTTAAGCAATACTGAAGCTAACTCTCTATAAGCATATGTAACTGGAGGTTAGCATTGCTTTTCCTCACGCAAATCCACGCAAACCCACTTACAAATGTTCAAAAGTGCCTTAAGCACTCTGTATCCAATGGCCCTTATTCTGCCCATCAACAAAATAAACAGCCTTGCAGGTCTTGAATCCTGGACCCTATAGACTATAGTCACAGTATTTAACCACCAAGCCATCACAGAAATACAAAAGAATGAGGTATCAGCAAACAAGTCTTCACTATAGTAAAATCAAACTGAACCTGTGAAAGAAATCAGTATACAGACATATGTTCCATAACACACTACATAAGATAAATATGTGAACTGGAGTACAGCAGTAAGCCCAGAAGTTGGATGTAATTGTAATAGAGTGTTGAAGCACTCAGTAAAGCACAAGGACCCCATACAGTGTATGTACACATGAATCATGGATACCAGGCATACATATACGATGTAATGAATAATAAATCAATGCTAAAAAGGAAATATAATGCAAAATCAAATGTAAGCAATGCTAAGCATTACACAGGCCAGCTTAGGATGTGTGAGCAATGCGTAGGGTAGCTAACTTAATGTGTCCAGTGTTATAACCCTTTAAACAATTGGGTAAGCAGGTTTGCCCATAGCATAGCCTTTTCAAAACCGGCCACTCATAAAAAAAGTGTGGGAAATTGGCTCTACTTAAACCCAAGAGGTGGGAATACATTTCATAACTGGTTGTAGCTTCCCTTGCAGGCACTATGTCAGGAAAGGGAGAGGGTGTGCGCTTTCATTTGCAGAGTTGGTGCATCCAGGAGTCCAGAGTCATGGCAAGACTCCTTGTCAAAGACCATGAACAGAGACTGCTACAGGGCCAGTATCAGGGCTCCCAATATAAGGTGGATGCCTGAGAACATCTCGCCCGTGACTTTACCAGTGCCACTGGCATACCCCAAACTGGTGAGCAAGTTATGCATCACTATGCCGACCTGAAGCAGCATAAGGGGGACCTCTTCGACCAGTGGGTCCAAGAGGCTAGAATGGCAGGGGATGTTCCAGTTGTGTGTATCAGTCCACTGCATGTTTAATAATTGAAGGCTCATGTATAGCATGGATAGGTATGGCTAAATATTCCTCCTATGTCCTCCACAGCTGCAATTGAGTGGGACATGAACCAGGAGGCCCATGGCAGTCAACTGGAGAGGTTGCGATGTGAGGCAGGTCAGTAATACTCTTGCATGTACTGTCATAGGAAATAAATCTAAAAGTATTAGTAAATTAATTGCCTGTATAAAACCTGTATTGTTTAAGGCAAGTACTGCATACACCAGAGAATATGGCAGGAAAAGACTCATATAGTATGTACGTAAATAAAAGCATAATAGCCTGACAATAAAGGTCTAACTGCTGGACTGCATGTGTATACTCTGGTATCATATGGTAATGCAGATTTGCATTCACGTAATAGCACTGTTGTAATAAGTACTGTTACCCACACCATGCACCATAAATAGAATGTGTAGGAATGCCTGTATATAACTGCTGTAATTCCCAAAGGCCATTTAGTACAACTGAGGAACACATAGACAGAAAACAGGGAAAAGGCAGACAACAAAACCTGAATAGCACATGCAACTGTGATGTGAACTGTTGTTTTTTTAGTACACACAGCCATGATTCGAATCCTGCCAGTGGTAGTAGCCTGCATACAGAACCATACCTCACAACTGTACAGATATGTCCAGAATGTCCTGTTGCCTGTAAACCTGTCCCCCTGGGAAATCAGTGGGATGATCCCAGACATATAGGCAGCAAACAGGAAATACAACTGATTGACACACATCTATGAAAACAAAGCTGGCACACTAGCAACTCCCCAAAACCTTATGAGACAAAGAAGCCACGTATGTCTCATTTACATCCCCATCTCGTTAAGCAGTGGCCAGAGTGTGTACAGTAACAGAGTGAGATGTATGTGCATAATAGTAATATGGAATCTGGTACTGTGTGTGGCAACAATCTAGTAGTGCTAACAAACATTCCTCCCACAGGTCTGTCAGATACCAACACTGTGCCCAGAAATACAAGAATGATACCCTGTACTGATACTGTTTACATTGGTACTGTATGGCATTGTGAGTGATGCAATTCCTCTGACTAATTAGGTATTACGCATCACTGTCACCCACACTGTCATGCAAAATATAACTGTCTAGGAAATCTGTGTAAGAGTGGTGTAATACAAGGTCAGAATGCAAAAGCACAGGAGAATTATAGAACAGAAAGCATATGGGAGATATTACAGAAATATCTATATAGCACACACAACTCTGATCAACAGTATTTAAGTTGTAGAGGACACAGCCATGGTCTGAATCCTGGGACTGGAAGTGGGCTGCATACAGAATCATACCCCACAACTGTACAGATGAGACCAGGATGTCCAGTATATGGGCCCATATCTGCTGCATGTCCCCTCCCCCTGTCCCCCTGGTAAGTCTGTGGGATGATCCCAGATGTTTAGCCAGCAAACAGGGAATACAAGTGATTGTCCAACTTCTATGTGAACAAACCTGTCAATGTAGCAACTTCCAAAACTGTTAGGACAGTAATAAGCCATGTATGTCCTATCTACACCCCCATGTTGTGAAGCTGTGACCAGAATGTGAACAGTTACAGAGTGAGATGCATGTGCATAATACTAATGTGTAATCTGGAACTTTGTGTGGCAACATTCAGGTAGTGCTAACAAGCATTGATCCTACAGGTACGTTGAATATGAACACTGTGCTGAGAAATAAAAACCATTATACCCTGTACTGGTACTGTTTATTCTGGTATTGTAGGGAAGTCTGAGTATTGCAGTTTCTCTGAATAACAAAGTATCACTGATCACTGTCACCCACACTATGCTACATAATATAACTGTGTAGGAAAGCATGTATATGTGTGTGTGTCAAGTCACTAAAGGTTAGAGAGGGCAATATTCTAGATATGTCCCAGTACACCTGCATGTGGTCAACAGATGGCCAGAGTCTGTGCAGAAAGCGTTGGATAGCCATGTGCACAACATCAACCCAGAATCTGGGAGTATGTGTAGAAACAGTTAGTGTGAACATACATTCCCTCCACAAGTATACCAGGTAAGAGGTAGAAACTGCAGGTAAAACCAGTTCATGTATAACAATGACAACAGTCATATCACTGTCTAAACTAAGGCTATAGGTTAGTGTAGTAAGACTTGTAAGGTACAGATAACAGCACTGACTAGGAAAGTAATGTGGACTACAGGGATATACTAGTTGTTAATTGACATCTTTCTCCCCCTCCCACTATATCTCCAACAATAAACAACATACCCACCCCAACCGGTATGTAATGACTCCAATGTTCTGATAATGTCCTGTTGTTTAATAAATATTTTAATTGTTCTCATGCATGTGCCATATTGAATTATTCCAACATTGGTGTCATGGTGCCATCAATGTACCTGCATGCTGTTCTTATTACCACTGTGGTCCCATATATGTATGTGTTCTGTTTGCTATGCAACTGTTCCATGTCTGGTGTCTAGGTTAATGGGAATATCTATGCATGCTGTTATAACTAACCCTGAAATGTGTTGACTATTATGAACCCACATATGATGATAAAATCTAAACACTATAGTATGTTTGGGAAGGCTTGTCACAGCGGACTCACCTGTCCCACCTCAGCTGGCCATGGCACCAGGCACCAGCATGTCTGAGGCCCAACCCAGGACCTTCTTGTACGTTGGTCCTGCACCAACTTTGGGTGGAGCCATCTCAGGGCATGGGGCTCACCCCCCCAGGAGTGGGCGCGGACAGGAATTTGTCACCCATCGCCAGGTCCGGGTAGTGGTGGGTAGTGAGCTCAACCAGCAATTTTGTGATCAGCTACACCAGCTTGAGGGCTACATGTCATGATTAGAGGGTCAGCCTGGCTCTGTAACTCATCCTTCAGCACAGCCACCTTCGAGGCTGTGAAGGTGCAGTGGTGACTGCCCATGGGTGGGGAGCACAGTCACACTGTGTCCACTAGGGGGCTCATGGGCTTCTGATTTCCCAAAACCCCTTCCCATCAAGGTGTTTACCCCCCACATGTGTCACATAACACCCCTGTATGCATCTTGTTTGTCTTGTCTGTTAACCTACCCAACCTACCTCCCCAAATGTACATACTATCCCTTCCCAACATTCCACTCTCCCCTGAAAAAAAAGGGCAATCTGTCCCCCCCCAAAAAAAACTCGCCCCATACATAGCTGTCCATTTCACACACTTGCCACTGGACATGTAATCTTGTCTAATCAGCATCACAACTTATTGTTGTTGTCCTCACCCCCTCCCAGGGGATTGAGTGTCCAAATCTACCTCCAAATTCAGTGTATAGACACAGCTGTTGCTATAGAAGAAATGGGCAGCTATGGACCTTCCCCACATCCTTCCTGCACATCCCTAGCTATTTTCCCTACTATCTTTCCCTCTTTGTGCCCCTTTTTCACCAATTTCCTATCAACCCTTTTTTCTTTTCTTTTAAAAAAAATTAGCACAGGGGTAAGAGGGAGTAGGCACTTTTAAGCAGAAGTAAGCAGGTTTAAGCCTGTTTGCGCGGGGTAAGCAATGCCTACACAGGTTAAGCAATTTAGAAGCTGAGTATAAGAAACTGTAACCGGAAGTTAGCAGTGCTTACCTCTGCACAAACCCGCTTACAACTGCTCAAAAGGGCCTTAATCACTCTGTATTCAATGGCTCTTGTTCTGCCCAGCAACAAAATAAAAAGCCTCTACAAAGCTCGAATCCAGGACCTTGCACACCATAGCCAAATTGATTTATTACTAAGCCATGTCAGATATACATAACACTGATGTTTTCACAACCATATCATCCAGCCCAGTCATTCAACAGCACAGGGAATGTATTCAAACATGTAGATGTATGTGTGTGTAAATATATTAATATCTAAACAGATACAACATATCTATATATGTAGATCTCTCTCTCTCTCTCTCTCTCTATATATATATATATATATATATATATATATATATATATATATATATATATATATATATATATATACATACATATATATATATATATATATATATATATATATATATATATATATATATATATATATAGAAACATATATAGCAACATATATGGAAACATATATACATACAAATGCATACATCTATAGATATATATGTCTGAATAGATGAATAGATACAGCAAGTTATATATATGTAAGTATATATATATATATATATATATATATATATATATATATATATATATATATATATGTATATATACAGACATAGTTATATATATGTAAGCATATATATATATCTATATAGGTATATATGGACATACATCTGTAGATAACAATGGGAACATAACAAAAACATATATGTCCACATGCACCATTAATGGGTTTGAGAAGCCCCAAACAATATATGTCTTGTATGAATAGGTATACCCCCACAGCCAAACATGTCCACCCTGCAAGATACATATGTAGAAGGTGCACACAATATGGAACAGCCACTATGCCTACAGTTAACACCTTAACAAATGGACACTGTATGAGCCACCCATACAAATGACAAGCATTGCCTGCAACATATACCCACAGAGAGGTCATAGGATATAACACCACACACAGGTTTGCATAAATTGGAAACCCTTATTTGTGTACTATTACAGTTGTATATGCCATGTCATATAGCTGTTTAGACACTGACATCCATATAAACAGAGTAATGCAACTGTGATGTATACTAATACAGTAGTCTGGAAAGGTGTACAAATGTTGCTGTCCAGGCCAAACCCTTCAAATACTACAATAGTAAAGACAGACTGGGCCACAGGATACCAAACAATCATCAGTAAGTAATGCAGATGTATAATTCAGCAGCCTCTATCTACACTCTGTACACAATCACTAGGTGGTAAAGACCTCAGCTGACACAATGGGATGCAGCTGTTACATAACAAGGCATAACTGACACCATCACAAGCACACTGACAAACAGAACAGTCTGCATGGCAGGAGGCAGTAGGCCTGCATTAACCCAATTTATGTAATTAATTTAAATATGCGTGAACTGTATGGTAATGTACATCCAGATACCTTAAGGCAGCTCTCCCCTGATACCTCCACATGTTGTAACAGCCTAGGTTATTTATGGTGCACCCCCCCTAGACTCAATAATATACGGCCATACACCACTGGTGCATACACTGGCCTGAGCAGAGTATAAGGGCACACATGTATTGTGTAGGTGAAGCCCACTCATATATGGCCACAGCCCCACCATATGTGTGGTGGATACAACAGCAGTGGACTGATGACAGGAATGGCAGTTTGACATACTCACAGCCCACTACAGAACAACCTCTGACTGCATGTCATATGTGCAAAGCTTGATATGTAGGTGGAGGACAGAGGCTGGAACACAGGCCCATATGTGGAAAACTCTTGTCATACACTAAGCAAGTCACTGGTGTTACAGGATAGTCTGCAACATACTCTTAGTCAGGGATTTGAAGTTAGAAACATAAATGGATGTAGCCATGTACTGATAGCACTCAACACACCCACACTGCCAGTGAAATATCTGACACAGGATCTGTGTGATGGACAGACAAAACATAATAAGCACACCTCTGGCCATCAAGAGGATAGGCCCACAGTTGAGAGCTATGCAGACAGACTGCATTCCAAGGTAAATTAGTATGTACACACAAACCCTGTAATGCCAGGACTATACAAAGCATAAGCACAACTCTACTCACACTCTGTCTGTAGTTCTGAAACTTGCTACAAATATGAAGCTGGCCTGAGCTTGCAGGTTCTCCTGTAAGAGGTATTGCTACCTGCTGTCTGTAACACTAATGCCCACACACAGAAAGGATGTCCATCACACAGGAAAGGTAAAGGAACCACATCCACAGGTATTTATAGTAGATTGTTGCCATGACAGTGGCAACTAGAAGCACTACACAGTAAGCTGCATGCAGTTAGCAAATGGAGGACACTGACTGGTGCAGAGGCCATCACCTGATCATGTGCATCACCTGCTAAAGCCATGCTGCAATCTGTTCAAAGCAGCTCAATCCATTTACTGGAGAGAGACTGAGAGAGAAGGAAAGAGAGAAAGAGAAATAGAAAGATAAAAGAAAGAAAAAAAAAAAAAAACAAAAAGCCTAAGGCAAAGGCAAGTAAAAGCCAAAGGAAGAACAAACCAGTCTAACATCCAGCAAACCATCCAGAACTGACATCATTCCCACAACAGGTATGTGAAGTATATATGCATGTAATTGAATGTAGTACTTGGTCCATAATAATGGCATAGATGATATGGAATGATTTATATGTGCCATCAGGTGTTGTTGTAATGATGTTCAACTGAACAACTGCTATGGACAATAGTGTCTGTCCCTATGGGTAGTGGGCCATAGCCGTCAACTGTGTAGATCAGCACTGACTGACAAGATGTAAGCCATCATAGTGTGTGTTGTGTAATGGGAAGTATGAATATTATGTGGCTAATAGCTGGTGGTGGAAGTAATGGCATTATGATGGACATATGAGACCCACAGCCCACCACTTGCAGGATACTCAGGTTAATCTGTAATGTAGCATGCAGATATGTCATAGGTGTTTAATAGGGTTACCTGCAATTGGGTCCAACATATACCCCCCTAATGTCAGGCCATGTCCATATGTGGCACCTGTCTATGTTGTAGCAAGGCAGAACAGTGCAGTTGTGCAGGAAGGTGTTGTAAGATGTGGACCTGATGTCTGAATGTACTCCACATGTAGGTATGCATATGTGTACATATGTCACATATATAATATATATATAAAAAAAAAAAAAAATATATATATATATATATATATATATATATATATATATATATATGTGTGTGTGTGTGTGGGTGTATGTATATATATACATTATATATATATATATATATATATATATATATATATATATATATATATATATAAGCATGTATGTCCAGAAATATACAGATACTCATGTATAGACATATATATGAGCACATATATACAACATCACATATATCCACACATATCTAGATATATACCTACATGTATATATCAACATATATAAAAACACACACACAAACATATATGTATGTAAATACATGTCCCCTATATTACTACCACAGTGATGCATGCTATGTGCGAGGCACCAGCACACATAGCAATACACTCAGATATCTACAGCGGACAGTGTGTTCAACACGGATGGGTATGTCACATGTTAGTCCCTTGTTGGGACCACATTGCCCCCATCTGTGAAGTATGCAATGGAAATATGGGGAAGTATGGCAGGTATAGTTGTGGAGGTGGTCAGGGTTGGCAGATATAGAGGACAGTCTACAGGGGTGGTATATGACACATGTGGTGGGGTAAACACCCTGGATGGTGTGTGTGGTCTGTGATGTGGATGCCCCATGGGCCCCAATATGGACACACTGCTACTCACAACAACAGTCCACATCCTGAAGGGGCCTGGCCTGGAGGCTGAGCAGGAGGAGCATGTCGGCCCTGTGAATGTGTACTGGGTGCCTCGGAGTGATGAAGCACACCCCACATGTGTCTGTGGAGCTTGGTATGGAACACATCCTAGATCGCGCCTCGGGGGACAGGAACATGTCAGTTAGTGCCCTGGGGGGACAATATCCCCTGGGTTGATTCCACCTGATGGTATTGTTGGACCAGTACATGAGGAGGCCCCAGGTTGAGACACACATGCGATGTGGCCTGGTATCATGGGCAGTTGAGTTTAGAGAGGTGGTTCTGCTGGAAATAGTACATATACATTGTGTCACTGTTATAGAACATATGTTGGTAGTAATAGTCTACACAATCCTGGGACAGCATGCATAGATATCCCCAATAACAGAGAATGTCAGATGTGCAGCAATCACAAAGCAGCCATACCACAGGCATATATGGAACCATAGTGGCCTTGACAATGGCATGCAGGTGAATAGTCTGTAACAGGCCAACAATGATAGTGTCCACACAGAGAACATGGCTGCAATCACAGAAAGTCTGGTACAATGCAATATCTGCCCCACTGGTAGGTAAGCTGTAGCCATATCTAATGAGATGTGTGTACAGTTTGCTGAAGCTGATATGGTAGGGGGATGTCAGAGATGTATATTATGAACTGTGGTAACCTTGATGTATGAGTTGCTCTGACCTGTTTCCATCTTTATGTCTTTCAGCCAAGATGTCACATGCACGCTTGCCTACCTATTTGACAGCTGAGAATGATGTGCTTATCACACACCTGATCCAACAGTGCCCAGTGCTGTTTGGCAGAGCTGCCCATGAACAGCAGGAGTGGACCACCCTGTGGAATAACCTAGTTCACAGGGTCAATGATGTTGGACTGTACAACCACAGTTATGAGCAGGTCCGGAATCATTGTACTGACCTGCTTCGCAATGCCCATATGTGTGCTGCTGCAGTCTGGGGGGATCTTCTCACCACAGGGAGGGCATGCCATCCATCCCCCCATGACACATGTGGAGGAGCTCCTAACCAGCCTCATGGCACCAACCGCTGGACAACTTTATGGAGGTGGGTGGCACCCACACACCAGCCAAGGAGCATGCAGGTAAAGACACAGGGCACATCAGTAGACCACTGTTGTGTATGCATCCACATCGGTACAGGTAGATCATGCATATCTGACATGTCATAGATATATTGTGTTGCTGCTTTGTAGTGATAAAGAGATGTCTAGATGTGTTAGTATTGTGGAAATGTACCACTGATGTATTGTAATGCTGCACTCACCCTGTAGCACTGCCACAGTTGTGGCCACTGACATTGCATCTCTCACCCTCTTATGTAGGTCCCTCTGGGATACCACCAAGGCAGCAGCCTGTAGCTGGTGAGTGTAGTTTATGTAGATGCTTGCCAACACACCGGGCATGTAATGGTGATGGCATATTCCATGCACACATCTAACACACCTGCCCTGAATGCATGCTTTACGGGATGACCATGATGAAGTATTGGAAGGTTATGTCAGACACCTGCATAATAACTAACATCCTGTCATTGCGGAATGTCTCCACAGGGAGTAACATAATGGTGGGAGACATGACCTACAGTATAGACATGTTTGGACCAACACCCATATACAGTGCAATACCAGTGTATATACCTGTAGGACAATGGCAACTGCTGAAGAGATACACTATGGCATAAGGCATTACAATAGTCCACATTATCAGCTGGGTCTAGGCTGTAACATGTGGTATTCAGTGCATGGGACACTGCAAAGTGACACACATGTGTAGGGCTTACTTGTCATGCATCTGCAAAAAGGCTGAAGGAGGGGGGTGTCAGCATGATACACCAGTGCACTGCAGCAGGGATCCTAAGGATGCTAGGAATGGCTCTATCTGCATATAGTCAGGTGCAGGATCTGTCCCTACCCCCTCAGCAATAGTGACGGCAGTGTGTGAACACAATGGAATGTGCACATGAGTAGACCTTGCAATCATGCAGAATAGGGGGACATGTGTAGGGCAGACTGAGCATGCAGTGGCAAATGCAGATGGTCTATGCTGGTATACCCCTGTCAGGAGTAGTGACTGCTGTAGTACACACAACAAGAGGTGCAATAAACCGTCATGATAAGGGTGTGCACACATATACCCACACGGTGTGTATGCATCATGGTCAGCATCTGCACTCCTAACACAATCTGTAGACACTGCATGTGAAAGTACAGGACATATGTCTCATATCAGGCTCATGTACTGCTAAGATATGTGGTGATGTGGTCCCATGGCAGATCAGAGATGGGTGCGTCAAATCAATAAAGGTGTGTACACTCCCCATAGCCATGGTATGCTCTGATGGTTGTCAGTGTAAGAGTATTGGATTGGTCATACATGGTCTGCTGATGTTGAAAGCTGTGCATCAGACATAAGCCATTCACAAATGACATCTGTCCACATATCATACCAAGTATGTGTTGCTGGAAAACATAGGGGCTGTGAGCATTAAAGCTGACATAACCAACACAGTAGTACACATTCAGCAGTGGGCCGTACACCTGTGAGGTGTAGTGCACAGTACATGGCAGGGTGCAGAACAGGTGGACAGAAATACCGTGTTCATGGGCACAGTGGCATCCGGGGGAAGGGGCATCACCTAGTGACACAGCACATGCATCAAACACATGTATACTGCTGCCAGCATGGATTGACTATAGCTGCACTGCATGCTGTCGGGTACCATATGTTATGCATATTGACAGAGGGGTAATCGGAGGACTGTGTGTACTTTCATTGTGCACCTCACCTGTATGTGTGTGTGTGTGTGTGTGTGTGTGTGTGTGTGTGTGTGTGCGTGCGTGTGTGTCCTGGTGGGTAGTCGGTTTGTCTGTAGGGTCACTCTGGTGAAGTGGAGGGAGGTTGATGCATTTAGGATGCTTGTGTACATGTGTGTGTGTGTGTTTGTGTGGCTGGCCATGTATGCGCATGTGTGGTTGTGGGGTGTTCATACAGCAGTACCTCCTTCTGGGATCATGCAGTACATGTGCATGGACTGCCACATTACACACCAGGAATTCCTGTCATGTGTGTAATCACAGGACAGCTGATCATATAATATGGTCAGCAGCATGGAACAGTCATCCAGAGGGAAGGTAGACACCAGGTACACCCTTAATATCACATTCAGCAGAAAGGTCACCTACAACACACATATGCAGCACTATAGATGCATTGGGGAAGTACTAGTCAACACCAGGGAGTGTACCCAAACATTACAGTTGTCACATGATAGGCTGAAGGAGCAGTAGATGTGGCACGTACTGAGCATTACATACACATGACACACCAGTGCGTGATATTATGGATGCAACATAGTAGCCCACACATATAGGGTCCATGCTCATCATGTCCGGACATAGAGAGGGCGCATACCAAATGACAGCAGTGAGGCCATGTAAAACTACTTCACACAGGTCAGGCAGGTAAAGTAGAAACAGGCCTTTTGTTATGACCACTTGTGTAGACATTTAGAGGACTGATATGTTAATGAGTGGTATCAATGTGTGTATGTTAACAAGTGTGATGCAGGATGGAGTACCACATGGACATATACGTGGGACTGTCTGTAAAGCCATGGGCAGGTAGGTATTACAGAAGTGTGTGTGTGTGTGTGTGTGTGTGTGTGTGTGTGTGTGTGTGTGTGTGTGTGTGTGTGTGTGTGTGTGTATTTACTGCTAGTCAATGCTGTACAGGTTTTAAAGTGCGTTCATTGTTTTCCCCCACAGGTGGTGAGGTGGGTCAGGTTCCCTACTGCTTCCAATCTGATGCTGGTGTCCATACAGACACCGAAGATGATGATAGTAGTGTTGAGGCACAGGTGGGGCTTGCAGCGGCCAACACTGAACCAATATCTGACATCCCCCTTTTAGGCACCCCAACACCGCACACAGTTTCAGTGCCTATACACACCTCATCACCAGTGGCCATAGCAGAGGGGCAGCTGGTGGCTGGTGGCAGCCCACAGGAAAGTGTAGTAACCATGCCTACTGTGTCTGGTCTCAGCAGGCATAGTCAGATGTCTGGCAGAGCACTACATAGGCAGATGACCCAGGGTGTTCATGGTAGTGCTGCTGGACATCATGCCCCTTGCAGAGGCAACATAGCTGGTACCAGTAGGCACATGTTTCAGGCTGTCATGGCGGTGCAGGCACATATCGAACATTTCCACAGACAGGGTCTGAGGCTGCAGAGGGCTGCTCTCACAACTGCAAATGACAACGATTGCGAACTTGCTGGTGCCATCCATGGATTAACTGAGTTCATGGATAGAAGGTCTGGTGAGATGATGGCCCTCATCAACCGTGGTCTGTCTGTGCTTGAACATGTGGTGGGAGTGCTGCAATGGCCATGTGGATGTATGCCAGCGATGACAACATCTGGTAGTCAACATGGACATGCTAGGACACCAAGGGGCTCCCATAGTGGCAGTATGAGCCCCAGCACTGCAGGGGGGTGCGCTGTCCACACCACACCACAGCAGGCCATGAGCACGTGGTCCTGGCCATTCCCAGGAGGGACCTGGTACCAGCGGACATTTGTCATCGTCGGGTGAGAGTGGCACATCGAGGCCTGTACCTCGACATGCCCATGGATCCCCTGGCAGGCACAGTCCACATGTCCATGGCCAGAGGCAGTGAACTGCACACACTGCCAGGTATGGTCTGCATCTGTCCATAAACACCTGTGTAGGGCAGCCACATGGCAGAACTGTGTGCATGGATACCCACACACTATGCAAACACATTTAGGGCAACCACATACCTACACACACCACATCACCATGCACAGCTCACCACAGTACACCCCTCACCTACACAGATGTCAAATGTATGGCCCACCCTCAGTCTCTGGCAAACCTACTTCACACTCTGTGCATATGATGATACCTGTGCCACATCCCTGACATCCATACCATCAATGCAGGGACAGGCTAATATGGTTCTGATGCACACAGTGATTGCACTATAGTGTACCGCAGTACTGCAGTGTCACATGTTGTAAGGAGTAAATTGTAATGCATAAATGGCAGGTAGTGTAGCTGTCCAGCAATGATGCCTTATAGCTGTTAGTAACACTGGTTGGTTGTGGTCTCTATATTGTTATCCATTTGTGTTGTAGGTGTACATGTGTCAGCACAAGGATGCCCCGTGCATATGATGATACCTGTGCCACATCTCTGTCATCCATACCATCAATGCAGGGACACGCTAATATGGTTCTGATGGACACTGTGACTGTACTACAGTGTACCACATTACTGCAGTGTAACATGTTGTAAGGAGTAAAGTGTAATGCATAGATGGCAGGTAGTGTAGCAATCCAGCAATGATGCATTATAGCTGTTAGTAACACTGGTTGGTTGCGGTCCCTATAATGTTATCCATGTTGTAGGGGTGTACATGTGTCAGCATGAGGATAGTCTGCAGTTATATTCACAGCAGGGTATGGCACTGTGGTGACACCATGGCTGTGACATATCTGGGGTACAGTTGATCACATGTCACAAGTTACTAAAATGGTTATTGCCTGTGCCACATGGACAGGTGACCCGCTGAGGCGTATATACCCTGCAACCTGATGTAGACCCATCCACTTACATGAACATTGTTATTTGGCAACACTGGGACTAGACCCCTACCTAGCTATGTAATGATACTGAAGTGTGTGGCTTACATTGCACACACCACACAGCGTTCAGGGTGAGGTGTGTCCCAGGTTACATGTTACATGCAGAACATCCCCAGACATGTACAGTATGCTAATGGGGGATGTAATGGGTGTATATGGACATTACATAGTGTGGCATACCATCATATACACATTAACAGACACATAACAGCCAGACACACATCCAAGATACTAGGGCCTATTGCTGATAACTAACTTGACCGTGTGTCCAATGTGTTAAAGGAAGGCTGCATACAGCACATGCATAACTGGCTTGGATTGTGGTATCAATTACCTGTATGTTTGATGGTGACAGTGGTAACCATAATGTGGTACATGGGACATATACCGGGTGTACCTTGGTGTAATAACAGTGTACACAGCACCCACATCCACCAGTGGATATTGTACTCCCTGAAATCCATGATGACACTCTGCCATACCCACCATCACACATTGGCCATGACTGCGATACTACCCATTGTAGTACTATAGGGATATGCAGCTAATGCACATGCCACACATGTAGTAGGGTGTTGCAATGTCAGGCCTCATCTATGGGCAACAACAACACTATCTGTACTACTGTGTGGCAATAGGTATTGTAATAGGAGTATGTGGCCTCAGAATGCTGTACCCTACAGATATACGGACATGAACAACTACACACACATGCCAGAACACAATGAGTATCCCATGCCTATCACCCCATTTGTAAAACATTGTTATGCTGGTACTGCAAGGCTCGTTTAGCCAGTATGGGGGGAGCTTAACAGGGTACATGTAATGTCCCATACAGCAGCAGCCACAACTGACTATGGCAATGAGTGTTGTGTTGGTTTTGAAGGGCCTTATGGAATTACGAAGTACAGGTGTGCTAACACACAGACACTGCTATACTCAGTCATGCACACGTACACATGTGTCAGTACAGGGGTGCATCGCTGCAGGTGGTCATAGCTGTGTACTTAGACATTTCCTATATGTGCCAGTTCTTACACAGCTGGGCAGACTTGTCAGTGTCAATCAAGCTTAGGTTGCTTGTACATATCCCAGCTGGATACCTGCCATCTGCACATCTTTAAAGATACTGACAGTCATCAGCTTGGCAAGTAGCTATGCAGTAGCATGAGTGTGTTGACAGCTAGATGTCTGACAACAATATGTATGCCATAACTACATGTCAGAAGCCATCACTAGCATGTGCTGTACAGACAGTAGTCTACAGTTACATTCCAAAGACAGAGCATTACCCAGTAAGGAGTATATACTGTGTCACAGCTCACACACCAGGGATATAAAAGGAAGGTCTCATTGTCCAGCTATGCCCACAGGTGTGCCTGTTGTCAGTATTACATTACGCACTCTGCTCTTGCCTGGGTTAACACTGTGAACAGTAGTACTGCCATGATTCACTACATGCCAGTGTGACAGCATGTACCCTGGGCTTCTACACCTGTATGTAACACATTCACATGGATAAAAGTGCTGTACAGGCCTCATATATGTCGGTGTCCCACACAAGACACTCACACCCCTTGCTACAGTAATGACAGCACATAGGCACATGTAATGTACATGGCATTACATACACTTATTACACACTAACAGACTGGGTGGTGTGACCGGGTTGCCAGGGATCAACATTGCTGCAATATAACAGCTGAGCTGATTTGCACACTGGTAAGTGATGTCTACACTGAGTAATTGCCCATACGTTTACCCATATCTCAGCACCACTTAACTTCGCACAAACCAGTGTAAACCCACTTAAAGCTGCTCAAAACTGCCTTAACCACTCTGTATCTGACAGCCCTTGTTCTGCCCACAACAAAATGAACAGCCCTTGCAGATCTTTAACCCAGGACCCTGTACACTGAAGTCACAGCACTTAACCACTATGCCACTGTGAAGACAGCTGCTGTTTTACCAATATAGATGTCAATACACATAATGAGTAGTACTGAGCAATTGGCTTTAGTCCCTGAATTGTGTAGTCCTTGTTATTAATATGACTGTTGCATCACATATGTTGTTTTATCATAATGTGCACATAGCAGATACATATGGTGAGATACATCTGGGAGGGTATACACAACTGTGAGTTTACTCATGACAGGAATATGGTTGAATACATATAATAGGTCTATATATGTCTACATGTACATACACATGTATACTCATATATATGTCTGTATACTCATCTGTATAGTGCTACATATATATGGCCATGTGTACGTCTCTTCGTATGTATATATATATATATATATATATATATATATATATATATATATATATATATATATATATATATATATATATATATATATATATATATATATATATATATATTGATATATGTATATATAGATATGTGTATATGTGTATATAGATATATATGCATGCACAGCCTATGTGTACAGATATGCCTAGTTATGTTGGTATATATGTAGATATCTATAACTATATGTGCATACATATCTATTCTGATATACCTACTACTGTCAATATATATGTAGATATCCATACGTATATGTATCCCTACCTGTATATGTGTAGACATATATTGTTCTGTATATGTATATATCTGGGTGTTATATATTTATATGTACATATACATATCCATCTATATATGTCAATATGTATATATGTATATATCTCTATAGATATCTGGATAATTATATATACATATATTGTCACCATATGTCCTGAACATGGAGTGTTGCCCTACCTCAGCACCTATAGTCCCAACTTCGTAGTGCAAGGGGATGTCAGGTGTGTATAGCAGGTATATTTGTAGAGTATTGCTACTGTAATAGGGATTGTCTTCACAGACATGTTGTTTGTGGGAGTTCACATCTGCTTTTAACATGTGTACCATTGGCTACTGACAGACATCCTAAGGACATCATAGTACAGTACTGCTGCTAGCATGTAATGCTGCTATGGACTACAGCAGAGATATTAGTCAATATATGTGGACATAATGACACACTCTGGACAGTCCACAGGTATACACAGAACCCCTTAGTGCAAGACATGTAGACCAAGCCTGACAATGTGGATGTTAACAGCCATGTAGATGGGTATAACATATAATGACTGGTATACATTTGCCTCCATAGGTTATACATTCACACACCCCTATCTGTCCTAACTCATAATAACTGCTCGTACAGAGGTGCCATGGCCACATACTACCCACTAGATATTGACATACATCTGTACAGCATCCCACTGCTTTGTAAGACATACATGACTGTTAAGGGAGGCCCAGCAGCAGTACATCTGGCAATTATCTGGATATGACATCCCACTGGGTAAGTACGCTAAGCTGCGAGGCATGTAACAAAGTACTGTGCAGTCTACAGGCAAACGGGCTCAACACTAGCTTATCTTTCCTATGGGGGAATGCACATGTACCTGCATATATAGCAGGCTCTACAGGCATGTCACAGCACAGAGTACTATACATCAGTGTGAAAGTGCATAACCACAGCCAATGTGGACACAGCCACAGCCACATATGGTAAGCTAGCGTAATATTACAGTATATGGACTATCTTTTTAATACCATCCTCATATGTGCCACTCACACACTAACCCTACATATACTGAGTCACTACAGAGTGTGGTCTAATGCCTGTCTGTGGTATGGGACATGTATGTGTATGGCCTTACAAACATGTAAGCCGATAGGGTAACATACAGTGGAGAAGCATGTAACATCAGATAGAACGGGACCAGGAACAATGACATCTACCACAGTCTGCACACAGGCCACAGTACATAGTGACAATGCACACACTGTCAACATTCACCTTACATACACAGACCTCAGTACTGTGCACACAACCACAGAATGTCCAGGTTATGTCATCGAATATAACCCCTACTACACGTAACATATGTAGCAGTCTGATATCTCACTGGCTTTTTATCAGATATGATATCACTAATTATGATGTACAGCAGATATGCACCTCTTACTACATGACATATGTACAAAGGTTGACAGAGTTGTGGCTGGAGGCACATATACAGGGATAATATTGACATGTTGCTGTGATAACCTCATACATGTACTGTTGTAACAGGGTTTGTTGTATCATATGTCCTATGAGGGATATGAAGTTAGTAACTCTCACGGCTGTCACCATCTACAGACTTCAATCTTCACACTACCTTCTGCAGTTCACAGATAGGTGCTCTGTGGGTAACATATGAAACAAAAGGCACCACACACTGCCCAGTCTACAGATGACCCTACAGATGGGTTTTCCTCATAAACATAGCACTAACATGGCAGTTATTAAAACATGTAGGACAGCCATATCCACACACACCCGGTTAAACCAACATTACTACAAATGCAGTATAGCAGCACTTACAGTCTGTAGTCAGGTCAGGCACATCCCCCTCTGTGTCTTGCCAAGTTTTCACAGTGTATGCTGTTGGAAGTAAACCCCCAATCCATCTGAGATGCTGTTTCCCAAACAACAGAATGTGTTCCTGCTCACAGTGAACGAAAATGCCCAACACCATCATGATGTTCCTAGATATTGGACTGTGTTTCCATGCAATTGGCAATGGGAAAGTTACCACAGCGGTTCTACATGCAATCAGGAAGAGGAGGGCTGCAATTTGTTCAGAGGCCATCAGCTGATCATGAGTATCACTTAAAATACACATGCTGCTGTCTAAGCCAAGCAGGTGTAGGTCTCCACATCCACCTGAGAGGGAGTGAGAGAGGCAGACAGAGGCAAAGTAAAGTCAGGGACGGCTGGGAGAGTAAAACTTAAGCATGTTTGTGTCACGCACCTACCAGCACAGGGTATCAAACCCCTGACATCTATGTAGTGCTATCACATTTCTATGCAGTTATTGGATGTGCTACATAGGTTACATGTTGAGCAGCCCTGAAAACGTATATGTGATGGTGAGTGACATCTGCAACAGGGATATGTTAGCTATACGGTAGGTGTAGTACATGTGCCTGTCCACATGAACAGGTGCCAGAATCAACACAGCCACACTCTCACATGGACACACACACATTAACACACTTGTCAGGGCCAGGAATACAACTCATCACTAGTGTGATTGCCACAACACATTACTGTTTAGGTATCACATGCATCACAGACATCATACAGAGGTTATATAGGCAAAGGGTATGTGGAGGTGTCTGACATTGGACAGCATGCTTCGGTATACCAATGGGGGTTGTAGTGAGTGTGAATGTGATCATACGCATCAAACAACATGCACACACACACACACACACACACACACACACACACACACACACACACACACACACACACACAGTGCCAGTATTGGCATGCATGGGTGCATTGCTTCACTCGTGTGTAGTGGTTGACTGTGCCAGACAGCTATACCAGGCTAGGTGATGGGTATACCTTGGCATCAGCCCACATGACATTGGTCTGCATTGTGGCTCAGGGGTTTTGTTTCTGGATTTGCCCACACAGGTGGGTATTGTATTCAACATCCAGTCACCTAGGTGACTATTGCATGTGGCCAATGCTGTGCATTGCTTGCCATGTATGTGTTCCTTAGTCCATGATATGGATGGTGCCTGGGATGTGCACACCTACCACATGCATGTACAGTGACATGTGGAAGGCTCTTGCCACCCCCATAGTGCCTTTTTTAGGCAAGGCTCAAATGATAAACCTACCGCCCTAGAAAACAAAAATGGAGAAAAACTAAGGGTAATACTGCTCAATGCCAGAAGTCTAAACCTCAAAATGCACGCCCTCGAAGCCCTCCTCAGTATGGAGAACATTGATGTCTGTGCTGTGACTGAAACCTGGTTCAAGGCTCCTGAGAGCACCCCAGCACTATCAGGTTATACCTCATCTCATGCGTTCCGGCCCCAAAATCCGGACCGAACCACAAAAGGAGGGGGAGTATCCATATTCATAAAGGATACCCACACCTCCAGGTTAGTGGCAATGCACGAAGCATCAGAGACCATCCAGGTGCAATTAACCATAGGTAAAACTGCCCCACAGTTTGTAGCATGCTACAGACCACCCTCTCAAACTCAGGAAACCCACACAGCCTTCCTGAAGACACTGGAGAGTATGAATGTCTCTCCAAACACCATCATATTGGGTGACTTCAACTACCCAAACATAGACTGGGAACATTACTCAAGCCCCAACACCCTAGCCCAAAGGTTCCTGGAGTTCATAAACTCAAATGCTATGGAACAACTAGTCACCATTCCCACAAGAGGAGAAAATATACTAGACCTGATCATCACAAACATGGGGACAAAATGCTCCACACGAAGTATATCCCTCATTGGTGAGATCAGACCATAAATTAATCTCACTGGAGATCCACATCCCACCCCAACCCCAGCAAAAGACCACAGTGAAGAACTTCTCAAAAGCAAACTTCACACTTCTTAAGACTGGAGTGGTATCCTTCAAGGCCCCTGAGCCAGTGGAAACCACAACCCACGCTGCTGAATCCCTTACAAATGCCTTCTACGAGCACCTCCAGGAATGTATGGATCAAGCAATCCCTAATAAAATCAAGACCCTTTCCACCAAAGGCAGGCGCCCGGTCTGGTGGACCCCAGCCATTAACAAACTCTACAACAAGAGGAGAAAGCTACTACATGACAGAGCAAAATCCCTAAAAGGGAAGGCATCTCTGATCACTACTAGCAAAAAACTATGATCACTCATAAAATCATCCAAGGCCAACTTTGAGAGAAAAATCGCTAATGACACAAAAGACAATCATAAGGCCTTCTTTAGCTATGTTAGAAACCTGGGTGGAAACTCCCAGATATGCTCTGAATTAGTCCAAAATGATACAAAAATCACTGAACCTACAGACATTGCCAACATACTGGCAGACAGGTTCAGTGCAAATTCTCCCCAAAAGGAGAAATATCTATCCCACCAGAGTCTAGCCTCCCAAACATCTCAGATGCCCAGGTGAGAGCTGCTCTCTCTAAAGCAAAAAACACAGCATCAATGGGACCGGATGGTGTCCCCGGCTGTGTGCTACCTAACTCAATGAGGAACTAAACCCACACATAAGGCTGCTGTTTAATCTTAGCCTTACTACAGGATATTACCAAAGAATGGCGTACGGCAACTGTGGTCCCACTCCACAAAGGCGGTGCTTCTACGGACCCTGGAAATTACCTCCGCATAAGCTTGACGAGCCTTGTCTGCAAAGCTATGGAGAGGATCATAATGGAACTCATAAATAAAGATATTGGGGACCTACAGACACTGGATCCTACCCAATTTGGCTTTGTCAAGGGCAGATCCTGCCTCTTGAACTTGGTCGACTTTTTCAAAACAGTCACTAAGGCCATTGATGAGGGTAAGGCAGTTCACACAGCCTACCTTGACCTAGCAAAAGCGTTCGACACAATACCCCACTCGGGCATCATAGAAAAGCTCACCAGCTTAGATGTAAACTCATATGTCACAAGATGGGTTGCAAACTGGCTCAAGGACAGAACCCACAGGGTTAGAGTTGCTGGTGCCATGTCAGACTCTAAGCCGGTCAGGTGCGGTGTCCCACAGGGCTCAGTCCTGGGCCCCCTCTTGTTCGGCATTTATTTTTCTGAAGTGCAGGCAAACATAGGGGGGTTGTGGCTGACAAAATTTGCAGATGACTGCAAACTGGGCACCATAATTGACACTCCATCAGACACAGACATCCTCCAGAGAGGTCTCATAGAAATGGATAACTGGTGCCAGAGCCATGGCCTTAAGCTAAATGCCAAAAATGTATAGTCATACCCTTTGGGAAAAACAAGGTAACCCCTAATTACCACATAGGTGGTAATCCATTAAACATGGAAGACGTTATCAGGGACCTGGGGACCCAAGTTGACAGTAACCTCTCTTTTGACACTCACATTGCCAAAGTGGTTAGGAAGACCCTCTACATTGCCCACCAGATCATGAAGGGATTCACATCCAGATCAGGAGAGGTCATTGTACCCCTGTACTCTTCACTTATCAGACCAATGATTGAGTACAACGCCCCATTCAGAATGTACCTTACCCGACACCTGCAGCAGATGGAAAGACCCCAAAAGTTCCTCACCAAAAGGATAAAGAGGCTCAAACATATATCATACGCTGCCCGACTGAAGAAACTCCAGCTCTATTCAGTCGCATACCGTCTGCTCAGAGGTGATCTGTGCCTGACATACAAGGCCATGTCCAACCCGGAATTAATGGACATGCTCCACCTCAAAAAATCCAAATCCTCCAGAGCCACGAGAGCAAGAGACTTAAACCTCAACACGGATATAAATAGGACGTGCTGGAGGGACAGATTCATCACCCAGAGACTCCCTACACTATGGAACAGAATCCCAGTCCATGTGAGGCAGAGCCCCTCACTGACTCTATTCAAGAGAAATCTTGACAAGTGGATGGGAGATCGTAGGTTTACCCCGGGAATCATCTCTGTGTCACTGCTGGACAGAGGCACAGCAAACTAATGGGTATAGTATTCTCATCCTAAGGGGTGGTGAAAGCCACACACACTCTGGCTAGGCTTATAAATGCCCTAGGGCAGATAGCCTAGTATGAACCTATGAACCTGTGGTGTCTGGCCCATGTTGTGTACACAGATTGTTATCATCAGATCTGCCAGCCCTGGCCTCATGTGGTGGGAACTGTTAATTGCCAGCAGGTTTACCCTGTACCTAAATTGATAGCATGATACTGGCATTCCCTCATGCCAGTGGCATCTGTCCATACAGGGCATGTTTTTCAGGCATGGTATGTGCTCTGTGGGTCAAATTTGATGGCACCACAGGTGTTGCAGGTGTCCAATGGGGAACATGGCGAAGGTGCACTGTCGGTATGTACGTGCCTATTGGACAGATGGACAGTGTGCCATGCCCTCTGTAGCCCACTGAAATCACACCATGGTTACTATCTCTGGGCAATATGCAGGGTACTACCAACATAGCAGCTGTTGCCTAGGCAAGTGTGTGAGTATGTGCGTGTGTGTGTGTGTGTGTGTGTGTGTGTGTGTGTGTGTGTGTGTGTGTATGAGACATGGGTTGAGAGTGTTCCCTTGGTGATACTAGGGTTGCTAACTTTGTTTGCCTGGCCTTGATGTCACATGTAGAGGTATGGATTTGCACCCCAGCCTCTCGGCTACTTCACATCTGTTATCCCTGTACAGTGGACATTGTGATACATACTAGGGACACCATAGGAGAAATATGCAAAACCCACTCCACATTGAGTCCAGTTGTTTTACACACACACAGACACACACACACACACACACATACAGCTACACACACACACACACACACACACACACACACACACACACATGCACACACACACACACACACACACACACACACACACACACACACACACACACACACACACACACACACACACACACACACACACACACACACACACACACACACACACACACACACACACACACACACACACACACACACACACAGTTGCCATGTCTGGGATTAGAACTCCTACCTAACTAGTTTATCACAGTACAGTAGTACACAGTTATAGGACGCACCATAGAGATTACTGGGCTACAACTTTCTGAAAGGTGTATTTCACACTGTATGACATCAGCAGCCTTGCCAAAGTAGGGCATTTGAGTTGTAGTGAGTGTGACTAGCCTAAAAAGCAGTGGTCTCTACACAGACAGACACACACACATGCACACACACCCACACTTGTCATGTCTGAGATTAGAACGTCTACCTAACTAGTTTATCACACTACAGCAGTATGCAATTGTAGGACACGCCACAGAGATTACTGGGCTACAACTTTCAAAATGTGTATTTGACACTGTATGACATCAGCAGCCTTGCCAAAGTAGGGCATTTGAGTTGTAGTGAGTGTGACTAGCCTAAAAAGGATTTCTCTCTACACAAAGACACACACAATTGCCATGCTTGGGATTAGAACTCCTACCTAACTAGTTTATCACACTACAGCAGTACACAGTTATAGGATGCACCATGGACACTACTGGGCTACAATTTTCCAAAAGGTGCATGCCACTATCTATGACATCAGCAGCTTTGCCAAAGTAGGGCATTTGAATTGTAATAAGTGTGACTGGCCTAAAAAGCATTGCTCTCTACACAGACACACACACACACACACACACACACACACACACACACACACACACACACACACACACACACACACACACACACACACACACACAGCTGCCATGTCTGGGATTAGAAGTCCTACCTAACTAGTTTATCACACTACAGCAATATGCAGTTATAGGACACGCCATGGAGATTATTGGCCTACCCCTTTCACATGGGTGTATTTCAAAGTGGATGATTTCAGCAGGCAGGTCATAGTATGGCTATGGGCGGGGTAGTGTGTGTGCATGGGCCATAACGCATTCATCTAGAGATTGACACATCACATGCAGGCACACACAGGGTTATATTCCACAGGTAAGTGTATACAGCTGCTAGATGACTACTTGTACAGTCATGTTGCACAGCTAGCACTTGCACCACATAGTCCGTAATGCTGACAGATACCAGTGGCTAAGGTCTACAGTGAGTGACACTGAACCTCATGTGGTTTTAGCCATTTGGCTATGTGCTGGGTGTGACATGCCTCATAATGGATGGCTCCTTGTGAAAGTCACTCTCTTCCACACATTTATGTACATCTACTTTTGGCTTATTATAGTGTTTTGTCCTTGGATATATGCCTGTATTCATATCCAGTGTGTGTGCAAAGTGGTGCATACTGAGGAGTGTCTGCACTAACATCTGCAACTGCCAGATATGTCTGGTCCACTGATCTTTCCAGATATGGCCTTCATTTGTTTAAGTGTGAGAGCATGCCCAGTATGATCTTTCAGTATGTTGTTGATTGACATTGCCTTCATTTCTCTAAATGTGCGAGCATGCCCAGTATGCCCTTCTGCATTGCATGTGTGGATCGATTCCAGGTTGTTTGTACTGCAGCACAGACCTCTGTGTTGTACACCTACAGGTAGCATACTGTTTCTGCAGGGTATCCGTTGATCATTTGGCAATATGGGGACAAACTGTGCAGGGGAAAGTGTGTACTGTAAGTGATTGTGTCTGTGCTGCTTCGGCTGCATGGTACTGCTGTTAGCAGAGATATTCAGACATGTGTACTGTTATACCCAGTGGTGTTTATTGTCCTCATGTACTATCAGGTGGACATTCTTGCTCACAGTGATGACTTGGGGGGAAAGGGTAATTGCAGCTTTGCCCAGTATTGTGGGCAGACACCTACGTATTCATGGTAAGTTATGTCATTCTGGAGGGGGAGCTGCAGACACTTGGTGCTGGGTTTGTGTATCCAGTTCAGCACCTTGGTACAGTGCTGGCAGAGGATCCCATTGTTGTCCGCCCATCAACAGACAGTATGGCCTTATCTTGCTGTGGCAATGCCTCACAGCTGTACAGATTTGCACAGGTTAGCCAAAGGCATGGGCCATACGTCAGGACATTTAACATATTGTGGTGTACAAGCAGGTGTGTAGCCACCCATTTATGTGTTTGCAGCCAGGGATAGTGTGTGCACACAGCTTGGTGTCGGACCCTGCACATTCCATGTTGCCCATGCTCCCACACCCCTCCTCTCTTATTCTATCCTCTTCCATACATTATGCATACATTCTCTGATACTTTCTCTAAGGGTATCACCTCATCATAAGGGCTTGTTTGTGTTGGTCCACAGTTCATGCAGTAGGACATGGTGGACATGTTACTGTGGTTTGTCCACATGGCCTGGCATATGGCTTATGTGGAGTGTGTTATGTTGTTATTTGGGTGTCCATGACATAACATGCATTGGCAGTGCATGTGAGACACAGGCCTTTGGCAGATGCCTGTGAGGCATTAGGTGTTGCTGCAGGCCAGATGCATCAGGTCATTGCATTCTGTCAGTCCTACAGTCCCAGACCACAATACAGTATATTCCCCTGGGGTGACAGGGTAGGTGTTATAGGTGTTCATATCAATGCCTTTTATCAGTCTTGAGCCAGTGGTGTAGATGCTGGCAGGGTGCTACCTACAGCTAGGGACACACCTGCATGGGACATCTGCACTGCATGCTGCAATCTTCTACAATTGCCATATACATGTGGGGTCTTACTGTACCCATTCCCCACAGCAGGGATATTACCAGAAAAGTGCCTGTCGGTGGTATTTGTGTGGCTGGATGCATGTGTGTTATGGACTCTACTTGCATCTAACACACAGATATGCATGGGGCATTCCAGTTATGCTGGCATGTGCAGGTACATCAGCTGATTTCCAATACATCAGTCCTACCTCCTTTGTTATCTGCAGGTGTTCAGGCAGACATCACCGGTATCCCCTACTACAGGTCTAATTACTGTGATGCATACCTATATGTACAAATCCAAGAGTGTCTCCATTTCACAGTGACACAATATATACTGTATGCCTGGGGTACTTTTCCCCTGTGTACCGCTTGTATATCTAGCGCAACAGCCATGCAATGTCAGTCTTTCAGACGGTAAAACATATTACCACCATAATGGCTTACTGCTAGCATGTGTTATACTGGTGGGGATTGTCTTTGGCACTGCAGTCATGATGGCTTGTCCCTGTCATTAGCAGTAGTGTTCCATGGCCACCAGGTCTTACCTCAACATGCATACATACTGACCACTCTCACACATTATGAAACACACACCATCCTAACACACACAGACCTGCATATTGTGCAAATGCTACAACCTATCCTGCTACCTAGGCCACCTCTGGACATCTGTGCTCCACTTGTATTATACCTACTCATACATGTTACTACATTTCTACACTGGATTAGGGAAAGGGGCAGACCTATCTGTTTCCACATGTCTACATAGGCGTGGGAGGAACACCCGACTGTTACTACATTTCTACATAGGATTGTGGGGAGACATACCTGACTGTTTCTACATTTCTACATTGGATTCAGGGGAGCACACCTGACTGTTACTATATTTCTATGCTGGATTGGGGGTAGGGACACACCTGACTGTTTCTACATGTCTACATGGGAGTGGAGGGGCACACCTGACTGTTACTACATGTCTACATAGGGTTGAGGGGGGACACACCTGACTGTTTTTACATTACTACACAGGACTGGGGGACACACCTGACTGTTATTACATTTCTACACAGGATTGGGATCACACACCTGACTGTTTCTACATTTTTACACATGATTGGGGGGCACACCTTACTGTTTCTACATGTCTACATAGGATGGGGGGCACAAGTGGCACTTGCACACATTTGCTATGACTGTACTGATATGTCAGGTACTCCAGTTCATTCTATATTCTAACCTATCATACTGACTAGAGGCATATCAGTGTACTACAGGTCTTAGCTTTGGTTGCCCTACATGTTAGTGTTTGACATCCTACCCTTCATAACTAACATCCCACTGCCTGACCTGCTGTAGTCTGTCTGCGTAGGCCAGGGGGGGTACCCATAGGCATCATTCAGAGGCCATAACACATGTTCTGTTTGGATTTGTCTACACCTGTCCTGCTGGCTGAGACTGTTTTTGGGTATGTGAACCTCCCTGACTGGCATGTGTGAGCCATATGGACACACATACTGCCCAGCACATTTCCTGCAGTGGGTTTTGTCATCCTGTGTAATACTGGCTACTATGGTGACTCCAGTATGTGTTACAGATGTCATGGTGCCACTATGGGTGTCTACTATCTGCTGCTGCCATAACATTCAGCCACCCAATTCTCTTGCATGCTCACATCCATACCATAGATACAGGTAATGACATAGTCTACTTCATTTGGCAATTGGTAGGTTGATTGACTTACTTTGTGGGTGTGCCAGGATTGAGGACGGTGCTGGAGGGCTGCCTATGTTGGATGCACATAGTACACTTTCTATATATGGTTGAGCACAGGTAGTGTCATGTTTGGCATCCCTTTTACTGTATGTGCGAGTCAGAGAGAGGTGTCATTCCCTGGGTCCCTACTGTGACTGTGTATGTGCTATGCATTGCCTCTCTGCCAAGGCCAGGGCATACTGGGCATGCCTCCAGCTGCTTACTGTGGCAGGCACAGGTTGTTCCTCCTAAGAGTCAATCTGTGCCTGTGCAGGCCATGGCATTGGTGGGGGGCTGTGTGGCCCTTACCCATGCTATTCCTGCTGCAGCTGTTTCCACAGGATCATATTGTGTAGCATGGCACATACCATAACAATCTGAGTACATGTCACTGGTGAGTACTGCAAGTCTCCACCAGATGTGTCCAGGCACTGGAACCATGACTTGAGCATCCCAAACACATGCTCTATTACAAGTCTGGTCTGTGTGTGTGCCTCATCATGGTGTTCTTGTTCAGGTGTGTGAGCATTTTTGATGGGTGTCATCAGCCACAGCTCCAGTGTGTAACCAGCATCCCCCACAAGGTGACCGTAGGGGATGTCCATTGGCAAACCTCTTATACAGCTGCATCAGATGCCAAATATGGGAAATGTGATAGCTTCCAGGGCAGCCAGCACACACATTCATTATAATGCCCTGGGCATTGCACACGACCTGTCAGTTGATGGAGGTGAGGCCCCTGCGGTTAATGTAAGCTCTACCCTGATCATCAGGTGGTGCTTTGATGCATATGTGTGTGCAGTCTATAGCACCCACTACCTCAGGGTATTCTGCTATTTGGTGGAAGATACACATATTGCTGGCCAACACCTCATGGGTGTTGAAGAAATATACATGCTCACTGGCATGTGCTGACCTGGCATTCAGGAACTGGTGGAATACTCTGGATGCTGATGCCTGTAAGATCTCCATGATATCCCCAGTTGAGCTTTGGGAGGTACCTGTGGCTAGTATTCCTAGGCCTACACATACCTTGGTATCCACTGAGATGGGTTCCCTTCGGTAAGTTCAGTGTGCCAGGTGTGACCGGCACAGCTCAACAATTTGCTGTAGGAGGTCCATGTCCATCCTATAGCTCTCTACTATCTCCAGATCATATAGCCCCTGGTAGGTTACCCTGGGTCTGTACACTCTTCTCCATCTCCTCTCTGTGGCTTGATCGGCAACATTCACATCCTCACCACCCTCAGACTCATGTACATGTTGTTGTATGTTGCCTGCTGCAGCCCCTATCATTGTGTAGTTTTGTTTATTAAAAGTTCCCCGCTTGTATACACCGGTGGTGTAGAGTATGGTAAAAACCAGAGGGGAAGGGGAAGGTGTTTGCGTAGTTTATAGTAGTGTTCTGGGCTGGTCTGCTGCTTGTGTAATTGACTGATTCTGATACATTTCACCTGCCAGCTATGCTAGTTCTCCTTGATTAACTTCCTACTACTGTTTTCCCTTCCCATTGCCTTCCTGTTTAAGCCCAGGGGCGCACCGTGCAAACACAGTGCTCAAATGTGCACAGAGCTATTATTTCCTGGTTTATCTTTTTTTTTTAAAAAACCCGGTGTGCACACCAGGCTGGCATACATTCTATTCTCACAGCATAAAGCAAATAAACAATACTGCAGTACTACAGGGGGAGGTGTACTTTCTCAGTTTTACACTGACTTTGTGAAGAGTATTGCAAAAGGGTCTAAAATAAAGCTACAGGAAGAAATAATTTCTCATTCCTTCTTGACAATACTCTTTCGGGGGGAGGGGGGACAGGTATTAGTGCATTAGAAATACTGGTAAACAGGTTAAACCTGACAGGATAAGATATTTTACAAGTTGCTAATAGCTATTATGCTATTTATTGTTGTATTGTTTAGTATTAAATTGTATTTACAACCTGTTAAACTGTAATGCTATACATGAGATGGCTTAAAATTGCTTTATTAAAGGTGTACAAGACATAGTAAAGATATGTAAAAAATGAGCAATACTGGTCACTATTTTTTAACATGTTTTTGGTACAACAATGTTGGTATGCAAAAAGCATAAATGTTTCTATTTGCTGGGTATGTAGTTGCCTCTGATGGCAATTCCACTAGATACTTATAAAGAGAAAAACATTTCCAAGATTTTGCTTGATATAATGTTACTAAATTTGTAAGATTAGACTAAATGTACTTTACAGTCTTTGTATGTACAAATACAAAAGAATTCAGTACAAATAAAATCAATGTCTAGTAATGAATATGTGTGGAGAACCAGGTTTAAAAAATGGATCCAGGGTACCTTCTAGATTGAAATGCATGAATAGCAGAGAGTCTGTGCAGATATATACTGTATAGGACACATTGTAATGTAAGAAGTTCAAAAGAAATTTTTCAAGTTGTAATTTTATCACTAATTGTAATTGTATCACTGGTTTTTGGACTATCATTTTATCTGTAGTAGTATTGGTAACCCCAGTTCGAGACTAATATGTACATGCTAATGGACTAATATGTACATAGCATTCTTTAGTGTATAAATCATGTTTTTTTAAATCCTCAGGTATTAAATATACTGAAATAATTACTTTCAAATATTTATTATCTAAGTCCAGTTCAGTAATTTACGAAGGTGTTTAATATGTTCACTTCACTGTCAACCAAGGTGTTAATGGGTAGTTCAGAGATATGACCACAATGTCATGGTTAAAATGACATTGAAACTGTATATTTATAGCACTTAATAACATTTGCAGTAGCACACAATTCTTGTTTCATAGATATTAGTCTATCTCTAATATTTTGGTATAAAATGATTAATAAAAGTAAACCGTTAATTCAACAGCTGCAAAGAGTTAATGGAACAGTTCTAAGTCATAAGTGAAATTCTGTGATTACAAAAGAATAAATTAATCAAATTAAAAAATAAAAATAAAGCAGAAATGGCCCATAAGTGGCAAAATATTTTCACAAAATGGTCTGCAAAAGAAAAAGTTGTTAGATACATTCAGTTTTGGTAGTGATACTTGATATCATTGTATTGACTGTGTAAATATGTATTTTGACTTGCATCAAAAGAAGACTAACCCTGGGATTCATGAAGCTCGGTGCAAGGCCGGTGTAAGGCTTGCGCCGGCGGTGCAGTGAATAGACGGCGTAGCAGCGCCATATGCATAGTAATGAGTGCGCGCCGCAACCACAGACACGTGTGTAGGGCACGTGAGCGAGCGCAAGCAGGATGCGTCCGGAGGCGTGGCCAAGCCGGCAGGCGATGAGCAACCTAAAGTGCTGACTTCCACAGTCTGCCTGTAATAGTAACCGCACCAGCCAGGGCCCGCGGAGAATGAAACGTACGCAGACTATGCAACATAGTACCCGTTCCAACAAAACGGAGAACCAAACATTAACCCACGAAGTCCTAAGTGTACCCATCCAAGGAACAAAGGATACGCGTAATACCATGTCCGTCCCGCAATGCACTGTCAGTGGGCATACCCAGTGAAGGTGTACCGCAGCATGTCAGCGTGCCGCACCGACATAGAAGTAGCGACATGGGCATGGTCACCAGCAGTAGTGAGAGTACACAGCCGGGTAGCCATGTCGATATAACAACAAGAAGGAAACAAGATACCCTAAACACAGGCAAACATGTGCATAGCAACATGTACCACACCCAGCAATGTGCCCGTCGCATACACATAGGACGGCGTATGTCTAAGCGTAATATCCAGAAGCAGAACTCATGCATGCAAATGTAATACACAACAGCCCCGTCATAGCATGTAACCCGCACCCACGTACGACCGTGCACCCAACCCAGCTAGCAGCCTTGTGCAGCTACACAGCTACACACGATGGGCATACCTGAAAAGTGGTAAGAAGTATTGTCCTAGGCAGTGCCACGCGGGAAATATTTACCCCACATGTTAACAACCCGCCTCAGGTACAGATATCCAAATGGCTGCATGTGAATGTGTCGGCAGAATGTGTACATCCCGCATGTGGCATGGACCTGTCGAAACCCCATAGGCGTGCACATGCCACGGTGCCCATAACTGCACACATCTAGACAAGGCGGTATGTTCAGCCACTGTACCGATGACTAGCTATGCAGACATGTCAAACACAACACATATAGCAGAACATCTGCCTACCAAACAGGACGCCCTAACAGGGTGCCACAGGCACAGATGGGGAAGGTGGGACATCACATGTTGAGAGTAGCATTGCCGGATGGCCAAACACCCACGGCCAACGCAAAGGATGGAATAACATGCATATGCCTGGATGGATGGGTATGTCATAGCATGGGAATAGGACAAGCCATCCACCATAATAGCCATGTGTACCACATACAAACAGCCAGTAACATGCAGTAGTAATGCATGAAGGCATACACGACTGTGGGAATAGCACAGGACATATGGCACGTGCCAAGTGTAGATGCATGACACAAAAGTCCAGGATGGGGCCCCCTGCAAAGAGGAGCATGTGCCAACCCCACCTCCCACAGATGTACCGGCAGTGAAAACACATGCCAAATACACCCCAACACCACCGTCCATCCCACGACAGCAACGGAGGCTGGTCAAAGACCACCATGACGCGCGCACAAACAGGGACATGTGTAACCGTTGCCTTAACACCCCCCCTTAGGCCAAAGAACAATAGAATGGACATATGCATGTAATGCTGTGAAGGATGTGTGGTAGTCCTCAGTATCACAGAGGTAGGTGCACAGATACACTGTAATCAACCGTGACGTATGTGCACTGTAGACAGCATACCTGCAGGTAAGACAGAGTACAATCACGTGCCACAGAAATATACACATGAGAAAGAGGATAGGGGATAGACAAGTGTGAATGGGACAAAATATGAACATAGGTTCATAGGTCCATAGGTACAGAGCAGGCTATCTACCCAAGGGAAGCCATAACCCTAGGCCATAGTTAGGTTTCCTTTGCCAACCTCCCGGTCTGGAGATAAATGCCTATTATATTGCTGTACCTCTGTCAAGCAGTGACAATGATGTAATCTATGGGGTATATCTGCAATCCCCCATCCAATGGACAAGATCCCCCTCGAACAAGGCCAGCAAGGTTCTCCGCCTCACATGTACTGTGATGTAGATCCACAGCATAGTGAGTGTCTGGGTGATGCATGTGTCACTCCAACACATTCTATTAATGACCGTGTCAAGGTTCACGTCACCTGCCCTTGTGGTTCCGAGGGATGTAGATCCAGTAGGTGAAGCATAGACATCAAATATGGGTCAACATGGCCTCGTATGTCAGGCACAGGTCAACACTGAACAAGAGGTATGTGACTGAATGGAGCAGGTGTCCTTACAGTGGGGCAGCATAACACAACTCCCTGACACCCTGCATCTGTCTGACGATTAACCTATGGAGCCTTCCCAGCTGCTGTAGGTGTCGGGTCAGATACCCTCCAAATGGGGCAATGTACTCAATCATAGGTGTAACGAGTAATGAGTACAAGGAGACGATGACCTACCCTGATCTAGATGTGAGTCCCTGCATGATCAGGCGGGCAATGCAGAAGTTCTACCGAACCACGATAGCAACGTGTGTGTCGAACGAATGGTGACTGACAACCCGGGTCCCCAGATCCCTGGTAATTCCCCCCGTGCTCAGTGGACTGCCACCCATATGCCGGACAGGGGTGACCTCGTTCTTCCCGATGGGTATGACTATGCATCACCTGGCATGTAGCTGTAGGTCATGTCCCTGACAGCAGATATCCACATCTGGGAGGCCCATTTGAAGGATATCTGTGTCAGATGTCCGTCCCACTATGGCACCTGGTTCGCAGTCATCTACAAACAATGTCAGCCATTACACCCCTGTGTGTGCTTGTACTGTGGAAATGTAGATGTAGTAAAAGAGTGGACCCAGGGCAGAGCCCCGTGGGACACCGCCTGTGACAGGCAGCAGGTCCGACATGCTGCTAGCAACTATGACCGCGTGGGTCATGTCACCTAGCCAGTTTGCAACCCATTCTGCGATGTACGTGTTCACATCCAAGCCGATGGGTTTATCAATGATACCTGAGGGGGGTATTGTGTTGAAGCCCTTTGCCAGGTCGAGGTAGGCTGTATGGACTGCATGACCCTCATCAATGGCCTCGGTGACTGTCCCTAAAATGTCAACCAGGATTTAAACGCATGAACCGCCCCTGACCAAGCAAAACTGGGTCGGATGCAAAGTATGCAGGTCCCCTATGTCGTCATCTATGGCCCGCAGTATGATCCTTCCCCATGTCTGTGCAGATAAGTCTTCTCATGGTAATGGGATGGTAATAACCAGGGTTAGTGGAGGCACCGGCCCTGTGAAGTGGGACTACAGTCGCCGTGCGCCACAACTTGGGTACGTTACCCGAGGTGAGGCTAAGAATAAACAGCTGTCCTAACTGTGGGTCTAATTCCTCAATGAGATCGCGGAGTACACAGTCGGGACACCAGCTGGTCCCATGGATGCTGTGTTCACTACCTTGGACAGAGCATGTCCCACCCGTGCGTTACAGAACATTCGGGGACCACAAACCGCTGGTATAGACATCTCTCCATGTGGGGGGGGAGGGGGTGGAGATGTCTTCACTGAACCTGTCAGCCCGTATGTTGGCAATGTGTGTATGTTCAGTAAACACCACAGCATTGTGAACCCAGTCAGAGCATATCTGGGAGTTACCTCCCAGGTGTCCAGCATAGCAAATGAAGGCCGTATGATTGTCTGTCGAGTCCATGGAGATATATCTGTGGAACCTGCCCCGGACTATGTCATGTCAGCCTGTAGCCCCTCACATATAATGAGCAAGGGTGTCATACCACACAAGGTGTCTGCTCTGCCTTGTAGTAGCCACCTCCTCTCGTTGTACAGCTTGTGTATGGCTGGGGTACACCACACTGGATGCTTGGCATTGGTACAATGAACCACAGTTGGGTAAGGGAATGCCTGATCCATGCAGTCCTGTAGGTGCCGGTAGAAGGCATATGTAAGTGATGCAGTGGCTTGAGTAATGTTGACCACTGGCTCAGGGTCCTTAAAGGAGACCACAGTAGTGTTCAGAATTGTGAATTCGGCCTTTGAGAAAGCCATGTGTATGGTAACCGGCAACACCCACAGCATCGTATGTCAATAGCAGAAGCCATTATCCAAATAACATAGATTAACTTCAGTATTACAATATGTATTATTATACAGTTATTGATATGTGTCTGCTAATTACACTTGCAAATGGCCGGTAAGACCGGGCCAAAGTGCTCGTGAATTACCTGTTATGGTGTTGTCATTCCGACAATAAAGTGGCGATACTTCCCTACTGGGACCTGTAGGGATTATGTAAAGCGGTTGTTAACCTGCATCATTGGATGTACACCATTTGGTTCCGGGTTTGGAAAACCTGGTTTCCGTAGCACTACACACTATGGGTAGTCAAGCAGACATCCGCGATTGGGGAACATACAGCAGCAGTAAAAACCACTGGCCACATGGACACAGTCCGACAAGCTCTACACTTTACATATGCACATTGGTGTCCATTGTAGGACCCAAAAATTGTCCCGTACGGAATACCTGCCAGCCTTCATCGTCCAACCAGGAGAATCGACAGTCGTGACCATGGCACAGCTAGACATATGCACCACCAGCGTGTTTAATGTTGATGACAATTGTCCATGAAATGCAGGACATATGAACAGAAAACCCCGGACTGACGAGTCCATAGAAGTTCGTCCACATCCCAGTCCCGCACACATGAAGGATTTGTAATGGGCACAGACGACTGTTGCAGCCATGGGATCCTGGGTATGCAGAAACGGGGCTCGGTGTTGTTTGGCAGATAAGCCGTTGTCCCACCCCGTGGGAGGGATGTGGGTATAGCACATGCCTTACCCCCCACTAATAATGCAAAACATCCACCGGAGAATGCTAAATGCAGCTGTGAAATGTGTACAGCCCTATACCAGTGTCCAGTAGGCATTACCCATGGACGGACAAACGTACGGCCAAGATGGCAGCCATAACTGCAAACCCGGTGGAATTACACAGCTGCAGGAATGCATAACACAGGACATACAGGTGGGAACTACAGTGGACACTCCCCATACAAAGTCGGACCGCCGTGCGAATACCGCCGTACGCAGCACTCAATCTGCCAGCAGCGGAATGGGGATTACTCGCTGCCATGCTGCGGAACAGATGGGCGACCTGTGGAACACATACTAATGGCACACCAACAACGTCAACTAGGAAGTTCAGTCAAAACCACCCGCCAGATGGACACAGTCCAACAAGGTCTACACTTTACATATGCACATCGGTGTCCATTGTAGGACCCAAAAATTGATACCTATGGAACATCACATAGCTGTTATCGTTCAACCAGAAGAAGCGACACCCGTAACTATGGCACGGCTAGACATATGCACCACCAGCGTTATTACGGTTGATGACAAGTGTCCATGAAATGCAGGACATATGCACAGAAATCCCCAGAGTTTCGAGTCCATAGAAGTGCGTCCACATCCTAGTCCCGCACACATGAAGGATGTGTAATGGGTACTGTCGAGTGGTGCAGCCAAGGGATCCTGGGTATGTAGAAACAGGGCTCGGTGTTGTTTGGCAGATAATCCATCGTCCCGCCCCGTGGGAGGGATGTGGTAACACCTGCCTTACTCCCCACTAATAATGCAAAGCATCCACCGGAGAATGCTAAATGCAGGTGTGAAATGTGTACAGCCCTATACCAGTGTCCAGTAGGCAATTGTCATGGATGGACAAGCATACGACTAAGATGGCACCCATAACTGCAAACCAGGTGGAATTACACAGCTGCAGTAAGGCATAACACAGGAAATACACATAGGTACACAGCACTCAATCTGCCAGCAACATAATGGGGATCACTCGCTACCATACTGCGGAACATATGGGCGACCTGTGGAACACATACTAATGGCACACCAACAACGTCAACTAGGATATGTAAACTATGGCGTTCCCACCTATAAAGAAAACATGCTTCAATGACTACATAGGGGATCAACATGTTCTGTTGGTGTTATGTTGAAAATACAGTGACAGACATTTCCTATTGGGACGCCTGAGGTCAATTTACAGCAGTTGCTAACCTGCATCTTTGGATGTACACCATTTGTTCTCAGTTCCACAACACCTGGTTTACGTAGCACCACGTAATATGGGTAGACAAACAGACATCCGCGATTGGGGAACATACAGCAGCAGTCAAAACCACTGTCCAGTCGGACACAGTCCAGCAACATCTAACTTTACATATGCACATTGGTGTCCATTGTAGGACCCAAAAGTTTATCCTAACAGAATTCCATCCAGCCGTTACCGTCCACCAGATGACACGATAGCCGTGACTATGGCACAGTTAGACATATGCACCTCCAGCGTGTTTAAGGTTGATGACAGGTGTCCATGAAATGCAGGACATATGAACAGAAATCCCCAGATCGACGAGTCCATACATGTGCGTCCACATCCCAGTCCCGCACACATGAAGGATGAGTAATGGGTACTGTCGAGGGTTGCAGCCATGGGATCTTGGGTATGCAGAAATGGGGCTCCATGTTGTTTGGCAGATAATCCGTTGTCCCGCCCCGTGGGAGGGATGTGGGTGCAGCACATGACCTACTCCCCACTAATAATGCAAAGCATCCACCGGATAATGCTAAATGCAGGTGTGGAATGTGTACAGGCCATAACAGTGTCCAGTAGGCAATTCCCATGGATGGACAAGCATACGACCAGTATGGCACCCATACCTGCAAGCCCGGTGGAATTACACAGCTGCAGTAAGGCATAACACAGGAAATGCAGATGGCAGCTACAGTAGACACTCCCCATAGAAATCCAGACCGCCGTGCGAATACCGGCGTACACAGCACTCAATCTGCCGGCAACACCATGGGGATTACTCGCTGCCATACTGCGGAACAAATGGGCGACCTGTGGAACACATACTCATGGCACACCAACAACGTCGACTAGGAAGGTCATAGGATGTTTAAACACTGGCGTTCCCGCTTATAAAGAACACCCTTCAATGAATTTATAGGATCTACATGTTCTGGCTGTGTTATATTGACAATACAGTGGCGTATATGTTCCACTGGGACCTCTGAGGATTAGTTAAAGCAGTTGCCAAGCTGCAGCATTAGATTAACACCATTCGGGTTAATCGTCGTAAAACATGGGTTCGTAGCACTACATAATATGGGTAGTCAAACACACATCCGCGATTGGGGAACATACAGCAGCAGTCAAAACCACTGGCCAGTTGGACACAGTCAAACATGTTCTACACTTTACATATGCACATTTGTGTCCATTGTAGGACCCAAAAATGTATCTGTTTGCAATGTCAACTGGCTGCGATCGAGAGACCCAGATGAAGTGACAGCCGTGACTACGGCACAGCTACATATATGCACCACCAGCGTGTTCAAGGTTGATGACAACTGTCCATGAAATGCAGGACATATGAACAGAAATCCCCAGATTGTCGAGTCCATAGAAGTGCGTCCACATCCCATTCCCGCACACAGGGAGGATGTGCAATGGGTACCGACGAGGGTTGCAGCCATGGGATCATGGGTATGCAGAAATGGGTGTCGGTGTTGATTGGCAGATGATCCTTTGTCCCGCCCCGTGTGAGGGATGTGGGTATAGCATATGCGTTACTCCGCACTAATAATGCAAATCATCCACCGGAGAATGCAAACTGCAGCTGTGAAATGTGTACAGCCCTACACCAGTGTCCATTAGGCAGTTCCCATGGATGGACAAACGTACGGCCAAGATGGCACCCATAACTGCAAACCTGGTGGAATCACACAGCTGTAGTAAGGCATAACACAGGGAATACAGATAGGGACTACAGTAGAGACTCCACATACAAATCCAGACCGCCGTGTGAATACCGGCCTACAGAGCACTCAATCTGCCAGAAAGAGAATGGGGATCACTCGCTCCCATACCGCGGAACAAATGGGCGACCTGCGGAACACATACTAGTGGCACACCAACAACGTCAACTAGGAAGGTTATAGGATGGTTAAGCTATGGCATACCCACATATAAAGAACATCCTTCAATGAATTAATAGGATCTACATGTTTTTGTCGTGTTAATTTGACAATACAGAGGCGGGAATGTCCTAATGGGATATCTGCGGATTAGTTAAAGCAATTGTTAGCCTGCATCATTGGAATTACACCATTTGGGTTCAGTGTGGACAAACCCGGTTTACGTAGCACTACATAATATGGGTAGTCAAATGCACATCCGCGATTGGGGAACATACAGCAGCAGTCAAAACCACTGGCCAGATGGGCACAGTCCAACAAGTTCTACACTTTACATATGCACATAGGTGTCCATTGTAGGACCCAAAAATTTATCCGTTTGCAATGTCAACCTGCTGCGATCGGGAGACCCAGATGAAGTGACAGCCGTGACTATGGCACAGCTACATATATGCACCACCAGCGTGTTGAAGGTTGTGGACAACTGTCCATGAAATGCAGGACATATGAACAGAAATCCCCAGACTGTCGAGTCCATAGAAGTGCATCCACATCCCATTCCCGCACACAGGGAGGATGTGCAATGGGCACCGTCGAGGGTTGCAGCCATGGGATTGTGGGTATGCAGAAATGGGTGTCGGTGTTGATTGGCAGATGATCCGTTGTCCCGCCCCATGTGAGGGATGTGGGTATAGCATATGCGTTACTCCGCACTAATAATGCAAATCATCCACCGGAGAATGCAAACTGCAGCTGTGAAATGTGTACAGCCCTACACCAGTGTCCATTAGGCAGTTACCATGGATGGACAAACGTACGTCCAAGATGGCACCCATAACTGCAAACCTGGTGGAATCACACAGCTGTAGTAAGGCATAACACAGGGAATACAGATAGGGACTACAGTTGAGACTCCACATACAAAGTCAGACCGCCGTGCGAATACCGGCGTACTCAGCACTCAATCTGCCAGAAAGAGAATGGGGATCACTCGCTCCCATACCGCGGAACAAATGGGCGACCTGCAGAACACATACTAATGGCACACCAACAACGTCAACTAGAAAGGTTATAGGATGGTTAAGCTATGGCGTACCCACATATAAAGAACATCCTTCAATGAATCAATAGGATCTACATGTGTTGGTTGTGTTAATTTGACAATACAGAGGCAGGAATGTCCTAATGGAATATCTGCGAATTAGTTGAAGCAATTGTTAGCCTGCATCATTGGAATAACACCATCTGGGTTCAGTGTAGAAAAACCCAGTTTACGTAGCAATACATAATATGGGTACTCAAACAGACATCCGTGATTGACGAACATACAGCAGCAGTCAAACCCACTGGCCAGATGGACATAGTCCAATAGGTTCTACACTTTACATATGCACGTTGGTGTCCATTGTAGGACCCCAAAGATTTATCCGTACGCAATGTGAACCGGCTGCAATCGATAGACCCAGAAGAACTGACAGCCGTGACTACGGCACAGATAGATATGTGCACCACCACCGTGTTCAAGGTTGATGACAAGTGTCCATGAAATGCAGGACATATGAATAGGACTCCCCAGATTGCCGAGTCCATAGACGTGCGTCCACATCCCATTCCCGCACACATGAAGGATGTGCAATGGGTACCGTCGAGGGTTGCAAACATGGGAACGTGGGTATGCAGAATTGGGGATCGGTGTTGATTGGCAGATAATCCCGTCATCCCGCCCCGTGGGAGGGATGTGGGTATAGCACATGCGTTACTCCCCACGAATAATGCAAATCATCCACCGGAGAATGCTAAATGCAGCTGTGAAATGTGTACAGCCCTATACCAGTGTCCAGTAGGCAATTCCCATGGACGGACAAACGTACGACCAAGATGGTCACCCATAACTGCAAACCCGGTGGAGTTCCACAGCTGCAGTAAGGCATAACACCAAAAATACAGATAGGGACCACAGTACACAACCCCCATACAAAGCCAGACCGGCGTGCGAATACCGGCGTAGACAGCACTCAATCTGCCAGCAAGTAAATGGGGATCACTCGCTTCCATACTGCGGAACAAATGGGCGATCTGCGGAACACATAGTAATGGCACACCAACAACGTCAACTAGGAAGGTTATAGGAGGGTTAAGCTATGGCGTACCCACATATAAAGAACATCCTTCAATGAATTAATAGGATCCACATGTTATGGTGGTGTTAGTTTGACAATACAGCGGCGGATCTTTCCTATTGTGACTTCTGAGGATTATGTAAAGCAGTCGCTAACCTGCATCTTTGGATGTACACCAGTCGGTGTCAGGTTTGAAAGACCTGGATGTCGTAGCACTACATAATATGTGTAGTCAAACACACATCCGCGATTGGGGAACATACAGCAGCAGTCAAACCCACTGGCCAGATGGACACAGTGCAACAGGTTCTACACTTTACATATGCACATCGGTGTCCAGTGTAGGACCCAAAAATTTAGCCCTATGCAATATAAACTTGATGGAGCAAGCGACGCTGAAGGTGTAACAGCCGTGACTATGGCACAGTTACACATATGCACCACCAGCGTGTTTAAGGTTGATGACAGGTGTCCATGAAATGCAGGACATATGAGCAGAAATACCCATATGGCCGAGTCCATAGAAGTGCGTCCACATCTCAGTCCCGCACACATGAAGAATGTATAATGGGTACCGTCGAGGGCTGCAGCCATGGGATCGTGGGTATGCAGAAATGGGGCTCGGTGTTGTTTGGCAGATAATCCGTTGTCCCGCCCCGTGGGAGGGATGTGGGTATAGCACATGCCCTACCCCCCACCAATAATGACAACCATCCACCGCAAAATGCTAAATGCAGCTGTGAAATGGGTACAGCCCTATACCAGTGTCCAGTAGGCATTTCCCAAGGATGGACAAACGTACGACCAAGATGGCACCCATAACTGCAAACCTGGTTGAATCACACAGCTGCAGTGAGGCATAACACAGGAAATACAGATAGGGACTACAGTAGATACTCCCCATACAAAGCCGGACCGCTGTGCGAATACCGGCGTACACAGCACCCAATCTACCAGCACCAAAATGGAGATCACACGCTTCCATACCGCGGAACAAATGGGTGACCTGTGGAACACATACTAATGGCACAATATCAACGCCAGCGAGGAAAGCCATACGATGGTCAAACTATGGCGTTCCCACCTATGAAGAACATCCTTCAGTGAATTCATAGGATTAATGTCAACTGACCATGGAATACACGTAATCAACATCAAAGACCCGCTGGCACCTTATGGCACACAAACCAAGTCACACATAGGTAGATGAAACAATCAACGTAGACATTGTCCACGATAGGTCACATATGGTATACAAAGGTTACGTCATACACATGTAAGCGCTTTCACCCGTAGGCTCCGTGAGACTTACACATAACATAGAAGCATCCAGCCTTTAAATATCCCCCCTTACATTTCCATTTGTTACTTTCTCAGCAAACAATGAACATGTAACCACAGCATAGAAAGCACAGACGCAATGTTAACTACACACACATATATTAACATCTCAGAAAGCATCCTATTAACACATGTATTACATGATATTGTACTATCAAAAA
>NC_056737.1:565314557-565354557 GCF_019279795.1 Protopterus annectens
AAAAACATTTTTTCACATTTTTTAAAAATTTTGGTTGCTGTACACACACATGCTCCACATGGTGCTGTGGTTGCCATATTCCACTATGGCGTGGGTACACATGTGCAGGGCCATGCATTTCTGGACCGTATGTCTAGCTGATACATTGGGTGCCCTTGTACCTGTGCCATACACACATGTACATGCGGGCAGTGTTACAATAACACATATGTGGTGTACCTTACACAATGGATACAACTTTACATGTCTCAGTATAGGCATGCCGTGATGTCTACCCGGCTCAGACAGTTTACATATGCATATGACAGTCATGAAACACATCTGTACTCACCTGCATACCACTAACACAGGGGTGTCATCTACTCTGCCATGGGCCATGTTCTCTGCATTACTGATGCATGTAGTACTCCTACATGGCGTTTGCAGTGGGCAGGGTGGGAGGAGCACTCCTGCATGTGTGCACACATGCCACATTGCTCAGCCTGGGCGTCTGTGTGACATCCACAGGCTGGACACACACTGTGCTGTGGGACATAGGTCCTGTGCACATCCCACAGGGACACACTGTGTCACTAGTCATGTGATAGCTCCCTTGCTGGTAGGGTGACACAGACCCATGGTACCACCACAGCAGAAGTACTGTATAGACATACAGTTGACATCCACCTCTGCCGTTCAGTGGACACTACCATGGTGGGGGGGGTGACACTGATGTGTACATTGCACATGTGTTTACTCACGGCCCTGCTGGACATCATTGTTGCACACATTGCACCTGCTACGGAACGTTTGGACATGGTTACTTGCTGTTCCCTCCATTTCGGGTACCTATTCTGCTACTACTCTGTCCCATATGTGCAGGCCATACATATCTTGTTTATGTACATAACATTAGGCCATCCCTCCATCATGCATGCTATGCCTGTGATACTGTCTATGATTTCTGAACATATCCATCATGACAGCTTTGCATTACACATAATTGACATAGTCACCCCTACTGCGAGGGATACGTGCACGTCGTGCGCACATTCCGTATGACATCGACGGTATATGCCCATGCAAATGTGTGCTGTGACACTATACATACATGTCCTATCCCCTGCTGTGGCACTTCATTGTTCGATATCCACTGACAACATCAGCGTGGGTGGTGGCATTGTTCTGTGTTTGGAATCCCTATGGCGGACCTTGGGTTATCACGTCTGTGTACATGTTGTCCCACTGCTGTGCACACGTTGTCCACAGTCGTTGGTATGCTCGGCTTAGCATTACATAACCACCTTTCACCACTCTCTGCCTAATGGACAGGTATCTTTACCTACACACATCGTTCACATACAGTGCAGATTAGTCATACATATCATGCGTTACACATCAGTACATCTCGTGGGTACGACATACCTTTCCGGCCTTTGCTTCTGTATTCGTCAATATCTTCCTCTAAATACTTCCTTTCGATTACGTTTGTGTTCGGTATGAACATACGGTTTGAATATCCAGGGAGTCTTCCTTTTATTAAATCGTCACCTGAGGCATGTGGGTTCATCACACCAATAGCTGTTCCTCGGTGTGTAGTTATGCGCATATCACTGGTGATCCTCCTCCATTCGTACGTTACCCGCGAAACTAGGCCATGGTTCATTCCTCATGTGGCCGTTAGTTATTTGCACTACCTTCGTGGGGATGGTATGTATTGTATCATGTTTGTGTGACTGCATACGCTATGTGTGGTGTCAGGTACATTACGCTGTGGTGTTAGCCGTGGATTGTGTGTGTTGGGTATGGTATTCTGTTCGACATGTGGGTGTCCGTGTCCTGGCGGCGTCTGTCGATGGCGTTGTGCATTCAGATGTGTAACATAGCTGTTATATTCCTGTACACAACGGATGCAAGGATGCATCAGCTGCTGCTACTGTTTCCCACGCGGCTTGTTGCGGGTATGCCGCTGTCATTGACTGCCTGTATGTTTTTGCTACGGTTTTGGCTGTTATCCCTTTGATATGTGCGATGGGGTATATCTGCGGATGTGGGTGACGGGTAGGGGGTGTGGGTCTTGCATTTATACATACAAGATATGCTTGTGTGTCTGCTCCATCCCTGCTTGGGGAGCTGCAGGTTACCTGTCTGTTGTTCTGGGAATGTTTGTTTTGTTGATGTCGTGTGGTGTCGGTATCGCCTGCATGTGTGCTTCCTGCACGTATTCCTCCTTCACATCGGTTATATATCTGCGGATGTTCGTCCGTGCCTACTATCCATTGGCATTTTGTCACTGATAGTTACGGTGATTGTGGTCCTGTACTTGGGACGGCCTGTATGCTACCGGTAGCCTCCTATTCGTGTGGCGCTTGCTTACTTAACGGTCGTGGAACACACAGCGGTATTTACGGGACCGTAAGTGTCCACGATCGGTGCTGGGATAGCACATTCGTATTTTCGCCGTACATGCCTGATGCTGTGTAACGTTGCCGACGTATCGTGTTGAGTCTGCCATATGGCCGCCATACATACGGTCATGGTTTGTACATGCGTCCTTTGCATCTGCTGTTGGCTATGGCCCTGTGGTACATTCTGGGACATTTCCGCTTTGCATGGTTTTACGTCGCCACGCGCATAGCCACTGAGGAGATGTCAGTACTACTTTGTGGGTACTGCTGTACATACGCCTATGGTTCCTGTACTGTATGCCTACGCATGTTATTACACTCCGCCTGTGACATGTCACCTACATACACATTTTACAGTGGCACACACATTACACACACACAGCGGAACACAAGACAACCTCACCTCACACATACACATATTGCCGCCATGGCTCTCAACCTTCCATTTCCGAAATGAGGAACACACACATTCATAATGTGGAACAAATGGGCAAAATGTGGAACACATACTAATGGCTTACTAACAACTTCAGCTAAGAAGGTCATAGGATAGTTAAAATATGCTGATGTACTTACAAAGAAGAACCTTTAATGAATTACTATGATTAATTTCTATTTACCAGGATGTCATTTAAATACATTCCTAACAATGAATGTTTGACAGACTATTTCAATGTGGAACTTTGAGGAACTGCGAGGAACATGAACTGTTTTAGACCCCAAATGAGGTACGTTCCTCATAATGACGTACACTTGACAGGTATGATTGCCGGTTTCGCACCGACGGTTGCACACAGTACCTACGTTGGCCGCATCGCCGGCGGCAGTGTGTACCTCCGCACTCATATCCTATGGATATGACACGCACATATCCCGTTACTGTACCATGGCCTGGTGATCATCCCGACACGCGGATATGTATTGATGCAGGTTGACATTTCCATGGCTGGCGTTCCCTGCTCTTCCCACCCTCCCGGATGATCGGGTTGTCGTTCACTATGTTTACTATGTGGAGATTTCGCGTCTTACTCATCTGTAAACTTGCATCCCTGGGTTCCATATTATACAAAATAACGTAGCTGGATGCTGCTTACTGTATAAAAACGATTTATTTCATAGAACCAAACAATACAATATTTGATGAGCGCTTTCGGGTTGTTACCCTTCATCAGATAAAATACATCATATCTTAAAACTTCTTTTAAAAAGCACTCTAACCAATCAAATTCAGTAAAAAACCCGCCTTTTACAAAGTGTGGGCTTAAGCGGGACAACATCGTTCAACCCTGGATCCCTATGTGCTGTCAATTCCAGGATCCACTTGGATTCAGCCAACTCTGTATTCAATTTAATATCACCCCCTTATGGGTCATATTTAAATTAACAATGACTCTAAATGTAAATCTATGAGAAGGATGTTCTTTCACATGCCTATATAGTGCATTACGTTCGTCCTTGTTCTTAATATTGGACATATGCTGGAGAATTCTAACTTTCAACATCTGATTAGTTTTCCCAACGTAGTAGCTCGAACACGAGCTGCACTCCGCAATGTAGACTACATCGGTAGTCCTACAAGTTGCCCTTCCCTTAAATGTGTATAATTGATTATTGTTGGGATGTCGGAACTCTACCCCTTTTTTAATAAGACTACAGGCTTTTCTCACTGTAGCCCCTATTGGCAAAACATTCACCGAGGTAACCCACCTCCTCTTCAAATTGTTGATTGTCCTTACTTAACCTTGAAATCCTTCCAATCTGACCCTGCACCACATTGGGAAAGGTATGTCTCGGATGCATGCTATCAAATGATAACAGAGTGTTCCTCCAACACTCTTTCCTGAACAATTTAGAAGAGAAACCATCCCTGTTTTGCATCAGGCATACATCTAAAAAATCTATAGCCTCTTTAGAGGTCTTTACACTAAACCTAAGAAAGGTGGTGGTGGTATGTAGGTAGTCTATAAATAACATCAATTCTTCATCTGTACCCTTCCACAGTGAGAAAATGGTTGGTGATATTATAGAAAAGAATAAACCATTTAGATACACAAAATATAGGCCTTGGTTAGATACAACACGTAACAATAAAGTGGTTGGTGGAACTAGATCCAATCGACGTAAGGTGGCACTCACTTATGGAAGTGATGCAAGAGGGGTTTGTGACATCATACGAAAGAATTGGAATATAATAGTGAGTGACGAATGTTTAAGGGATATGGTGGGAACCCATCCCCAGTTTATTTATAAAAGAAATAAGAATTTGAAGGACTTGTTATGCAAGGAAAAGAGGGTTTTAGGTAGTGGGAGTATCATTGGAAGAGTGGGGACCACTGCTTGTGGATCTTGTAAAGCCTGTAGTCTTATTAAAAAAGGGGTAGAGTTCCGACATCCCAACAATAATCAATTATACACATTTAAGGGAAGGGCAACTTGTAGGACTACCGATGTAGTCTACATTGCGGAGTGCAGCTCGTGTTCGAGCTACTACGTTGGGAAAACTAATCAGATGTTGAAAATTAGAATTTTCCAGCATATGTCCAATATTAAGAACAAGGACGAACGTAATGCACTATATAGGCATGTGAAAGAACATCCTTCTCATAGATTTACATTTAGAGTCATTGTTAATTTAAATCTGACCCATGGGGGGGGTGATATTAAATTGAATACAGAGTTGGCTGAATCCAAGTGGATCCTGGAATTGACAGCACATAGGGATCCAGGGTTGAACGATGTTGTCCCGCTTAAGCCCACACTTTGTAAAAGGCGGGTTTTTTACTGAATTTGATTGGTTAGAGTGCTTTTTAAAAGAAGTTTTAAGATATGATGTATTTTATCTGATGAAGGGTAACAACCCGAAAGCGCTCATCAAATATTGTATTGTTTGGTTCTATGAAATAAATCGTTTTTATACAGTAAGCAGCATCCAGCTACGTTATTTTGTATATCTTTGGATTGTTCTCCTACGTTTTGCTGGATTTGGCAGAGCAACGACCTTTGTGTTTTGGGTTCCATATTAACCTGTTGTACTTTATATCTGTGTATGTGTACATATATTTCTACGTGTGTACTGATATCTATTTCCGTATCTGTGGATGCACATAAGTACATATGTAGTCAACTTGCGGCGATAGTGGCAGCATACGGCTACGCCGTCTGCTGTAGAACCGGCGTGCGGTTGAGGTGTTGGCGTTCCATGCTCTGCTGGCTATTGGGTGTGCAGTGTTTGGGTGCTGCCTTTGTTGGAGTCACACATAGGTCCGCCCATACGGTACACATTACGGGCGGACATGTTTGTGTGGCGTCCATTTCACTGTGTGTGCAGGTAAGGAGGTGTCAGTCCATGGGGCCTACGCTGTCACAGTATGTGCTATGCGTTCCCTCTTTGCCAGGGCGTAGGCATATTGGGTACGCCTCCGTCTACCTACTGGGGCTGGCACAATGTGTTCATGGTGCTGAACGCCTTGTGCCTGTGCTTGCCTTGGCAGTTGTGGCGGGCTTGGTGGCCCTACACCATTATGTCCCTGCAGCAGCTGTTTCCACAGAATCATATTGTGTAGCATACAACATACTATGAATATGTGGGCACATGTGCCTGGTGAGTACTGCAAGGCTCCACCGGATGTATCCAAGCACCGGAACCGTGATTTCAACATCCCAAACACACGCTCTATGATTATTCTGGTTTGTGCGTGTGCCTCATTATGGCCTTCTTGCATGTGTGTGTGTGTGCATTTCTGATGGGTGTCATCATCCACGGCTCCAGTGCATAGCCAGCATCACCCACAAGGTGACCTTGTGTGATGTCCCCCCTGGCAAATACCTGATACAGCTGTGAGGCATGCCAGATATGGGAGTCGTGGTAGCTTCCAGGGCTGCCAGCACACACATCCATGATAATGCCCTGCGCATTGCACACAACCTGGCAATTGATGGAGGGTATCCCTTGCGGTTTATGTAGCGTCTACCCTGCTCCCCGGGCGGTGACTTGATCTCTATGTGCGTACAGTCGATCGCACCCAGTACCTCCGGGTATTGTGCCACATGGTGGAAGCGGCACATATTGCTAGCCAACTCCTCCTGAGATCTGGGGAAGTTTATATACTCATGGGCATGTCGTAACATGGCATCCAGGAACTGGTGTAGTACCCTAGATGCTGATGCCTGTGAGATACCCATTATATCCCCGGTTGGCCTTTGAAAGGTACCTGTAGCCAGTATTCGCAAGCTCACACATACCTTTGTGTCCACTGGGATGGGCTCCCTTCTGTTGTCTCTTGTTCTCAGGCGTGGCCGGCACAGCTCCACTATTTGCTGTAACGTGCCCCTGTCCACCTGGTAACGCTCTACTATCTCCAGGTCTTGCAGCCCCTGGTAGGTCACCCTTGGTCTGAACACTCTCCTTCTCCTGTGAGGCCTACGGTAGTTGTTGGCACCCTCCTCCGCAACTCCGTCTGTCTCTGCCACATACCTATGCATCACGGCCACGGCGGCACCCAACATATACATATTAAAAGTTCCCCGTGTGTTTACACCCTACGGTGCGGCGTTTGGGAAATCGCTGTGTGTTGTGTGCATTCACACTTTATACTGTTGTGCTGTATACCCGGTGATGTCATTGGGTGTGTCTGTGCAGCCGTATCTGTGGATTATCTTCGGTGTTTTACCGTTGCAACTGCAACGGTATTGCCTTTAGTGTTACATTACAGTTGCCTGCATTGGCTTAGCTTTGCATCTTACATTACTGTTTCTGCATGTTGCACCTACTATTGCATGCAGTGCATCCTGCAGGCACATGGCATATGATGCATTTTGTCTGCCGCCAGCGTTATGCTACCTCTGTACTTGGCTGTGCTATTTTGGTTCTTTGCTCTTTGCATTTCTACTACATCCCCTACTATCTTTGCATTCCTATGCCTCCCCTTCCCGTTAGGCAGGAGTCTGCATGCAGAGTTGTCAGCTGCCGCCGTTTGCCCTTCCTGGATTGATTGGTGTTGATTGCTCATTACGGCTCCAATTACAGTGCTTCCGCATTTCCTCATATTCTCCGCATTACCTTCCTATATCCGTGGTTGTTGACGGGGAGGCCGTCACATGACTGGGTTGGGGAACGTAGTCATCCTCGTGCACATGCATCTGTGCGCATTATGTACTCTCAGCGCATCTATTTCCTCACACGCTGGTCCTGCTGCTGTGATGTGCATTGTACAGCCCAGGTTTGCTGGCCTCCAATATGCTTCCTCCTACAGTGGCACACCCCTCTGCGATTGACATGTATCCCGTGTAGGCCACTCCTCGGTGTGGTACCGCTGCGCAGTTTGCTCCATCCTTACACCGGCGCCGGTTTTGCGATTCACTATTATCTGCCTCATTTGCATGGCATTGACTGCTAATACATGGTTATGGCGCCGAACACTGCCGCCACTCCTTGACAACCCTTGCGCTGGGGTTGAGGCTTTCCATACATACTATGGTGTGAGGTGGCTGTGCAGCTGATGTGTATTATACAGCTCTTTTAGGACATTGTCATATTATTTCATTGCTTTGCACCTTCTGTGCACATATCCGGGGGTTCTGCTGTGTTTCTCACATAACATTTTGTCATTACTTACAGTTTGTGCATGTTTTCTTTGGACATTCTCGGTGCCTTTCGCCATTGGCATATTGCACCTGTATGATACCTGACGTTGACAGCCTTCCGTTACTCCTTGGTCATGTTTGGGTAAATGTAAACCGTTTTTGGTTTACATTGCCGTGCCTTACGCCACGCCCCACTTCGTGGATCGCTATTTGCCTTCATTTGCATGGTGCAATACCGCACACAGTGTGATTAGCATACCTACGCCGGGGGCGGCGCAGGTCCAGCGCACGCCGGTAGTGCACGTGGGATTGCTTCATACCTGAATCGCTCGGTGGCCATATTTGGCTTTATAACGCCGACGCTATGCGGGCGCCTGGCGCAAGGTTCATGAATCCCGGGGATAGAGTTTAGCAATATGTGATTAACATCCATAAAATGACTGTGGCTTGAAAAATAAGGTATTTGCTTAATTGACATGTTTTCCTGCAAAATCAGCAACGCATATATACATTTCACAATGTCAGCAAGAATGATGACCTCTTACAGACTTAGCAAAAATGTAAAAAACAGGATGTGTGCATTTCACGTTGTCAGTAAGAAAGCTAACCTGCTTCCTTAAAGAATGGACAACAAGAAAACAATCTGTATGTGTTTCTATAATATGACACTGATAAGCAAGGAAGTTTGAATGGATAAAGACAATACCAGTATTATTTCTCTACAGGATGAAAACATATTTTTTTGCAAGCACCAGCAAACAGCTGTTTTCATACAATGATCAAAATAGAATACCAAGGAGAAAAACAGCATGTAAAACCACTATAAAGAGACTATAGCAAATGAAATTGTTAGGAAAGGTATTTTGTACAGGAAAGCTATCTTCTATGCGCATTGAGAAGTAAAGTGGTACAGTGTAACTAAAGCTGCAACAGTAGTATGTTTGGTTTGTTATAAAGAGCTATTTATTCATTACTGCTTTTAAAGTGACAAGAGTTTGGTACTGCATCAGTGTATAGTCTGCAAGTTTCTGTTGGCAACTGACTGTGAATGCAATTATAACTAGACTTTAATTTCAGCAAAATCTAGCCAGCAAGACCATAGTGTCTTAAGAAGACTTCGGATCCAGCACAGTAATCAGCACCTTGATAATTAATTTTTCAGTTCCCACCCTGACTACGACACTCCTATCCTTTATGCTCTCTTCCTGCCATATGAATATCAGACATCCTCCAGGGTATGTCTGTGAATGCAAAGGCTACTGTGCTATCAAATGACTTAAGTGTGTTACAGCAATATTAGAAAGTGTCACTAATTTTGGGCCATCACCCCAAACCCAAATGTATGTGTGGCATCCTCCAGATGTCTTGCTCTAACAGATTGACAGGAATGACTGAGCATCAAGAGTATAAATACAATGTGCCATACCGACATAGAACATACATGTATATCAGGTATTACCTGTGCATATGTATGTTTGAGTAGGTGTACCTGGCTGCCTCATAAAGACAGAGATGGGATGCAAAAACGTCAGGTAAATAAGCTGTACATGTTGTACACATGTGTAATCTTAGTTTCTGTGCATCCAACAGAGTTTGATTTCTACAGCTACTTGTTGTTGCATTGCTCTGACACAGACATGGGTACTAGAATAATAATAATTATCAGGTTGAAATTGGAGATGTGTCCAATTGTGTTATGACCTTGTGTCCATGCCTACTACAAACAGCTATATGACCACTGACATAGTTGTATGGACTCAGCAATACCTTAGCTGTAAAACATGTCTCCACCAAAGTAGAGAAATCCCCTTTGCTGGACAACAGCAATACACAAACTACATGATTGGTCACTATAGTGGCTGTACAGGGCAAAATAGCAGCAGGCACCAACTTGGCAGCAAGTCAACCTTTCTCTAAATGAGCATATAAGGTCAGAGGTAGATTACTGTAAGCCTAACTATCAGTTCAAATTGGACACATCCACCTAGGGCAATCACAAGCCTGTCTTCACATATGTCTGCAATCTCAGAGGCAACAACCCAACCCACCCTGTAATGGTGGTCAGTCACACCGCATACATACACATCATAGCTATAGCCAACCTGCTGCAGACAGGTTTAGGGCAAACTTCACCCCCCTGGCTCGCCATCAGTATAGGTGGATATGCACAGCAACTACATCCCACCCCTCATCATCAGGGAGCACGTGCATATTGCCTAATCAAAGTCAACTAAAGCAAGTCTCCATAGGACCTGATAACATTCCTGTCTGCATCCTACATGATCTGAGGCATATGCTTCCAGCTCCATTACACACTGTATCCAAGCAAAGCCTGAGCACCATTGACATCCCATCTTCAAGGAAGCTAGCCACTGTCATCCCTCTACACAAACATGAATGATGAATGGTGGTTTATGCAATGTACTGACCCTCACTGGGGGGAACATGACACATCAGGACCAGGAGTGCAATCAGGTTCATATTGTGCTGATAGATGACACGGGTATTATGTGGTTGTACGTGGTGGCTACTAATAGGCAATATTGATGTGCTGGCTCTGTAAATAACTCTGGGCAATGTCTGAGGTCCTATGATGTCTTTACCTGTTTATGTCTTCTAGGTGGCATGTAGCGTCAGTCAGCATACACTGCAAAGGAGAATGCAGCTATCACTGATGCAATAATACAGCACCATGCGGTGCTATTCGGCAGGAGCCGACAAAATCTGTGGGAGCAGACTGCCCTGTGAGACAACCTTGTCCACAGAGTGAACACCTTGGGCCACCATGGCTGTGCATATGATCAGTTCAGGCACAATCAGGTCAGGCATTGGGCAACTGACCTGATATATCATGCCTGACAAAAGGCTGCTGCCATGGCCAGAGACCATAGTGTTACTGGTGGGTGTCCAGCCACACAGGCCCCACTTACGGCAACAGAGGAACTCCCCCACAGAACAGCAAACACATGAAACACCAGTCGTGGAGGTGGGTGGCACCCAAGCAACAGGCGAGGAGCATCCAGGTAAGGTCACAGTCCACATCAATTTAATCATGTAGCAGTCATACTGCCTTCTATAGAGTATCTAGATGCATATGTCAGTTCAAACTGCATTTGTGAGTGGGGTCTAGTAATGTACATAAGTGCACATCTATGGTGAGGGTAAGCAAATTGTGTACTATCATAGCTTGTACTGTACCTGTGCAGAAACGTAGCATTCATCTTGTACCAATGGCAAATGTGAGTCTGCCAACAATACCTCTCCTCCACAACTGCATAGGTCCCTCTGGTCTGCATGTGGGACAGCAGCCTGATGCTGGTGAGTATGGGATTTTCCTGCTGTGGCTCACCAGTACCACTGGCATGTTAAGGTCATGCATGTGACCATGCACACAACTTTTACTCTCAGCCATTTTGCAATATCTGCATGTTCACTTGTGGTGGTATCTGCATTGCATCACAGTGGTCATCACAGGGTCCTATTTGCAGGAGATGTCACATATCTGTAGTATACCTCACAACCTGTCATTGCAGGAAATCTGGACAAAGGCTGACAAAATGGGGGATGAAGGCCCAAAACTAGGGACATCTTTTATAAATTGTTGTTATACAGTGCATATAAATGGTGTACACACACGTGTTAGAATGCCAGGTATTTGTGATATACAAAAATGAGAGCACAATAGAACATATCTAAATTCTTCCAACCTTTCATGTGACGTATAACCTGTACAATTTAATTGTAAAACAAAGATATCTGTTAGGGGAACGATTATGACACATAAAAAACTTACAAGAAGCTAGATGCATATGTGTGCACAGGTTGAAGCTAATACTGTGTTAAAGCAGTTTTCAATATTATTACAGCATTATGTCTTCTTGGGTACGCACCTGTCATCAATTACAGAGACTCTTTGATTAACAGCAAATAACAGTCAGCTTTCCTACCAGGATTGGCTTAAATTTACTTAGTTGCCTGCTACAGCAACAGTCATACTTTGCATACAGCTTACAAAGCAGCAAAGGGATCTCATTTATGAAAGGTATCAGCCCAGATAAGGGTATACACACATTTCCACAGCATTGTATATGCCATGGAACACAGTGAAGACAGTCATCAAATGGTAGTGGAAATATGGGGCAACAGTGACATTGCAAAGAACTGGACATCCCTCCAAATGTGTGGAAATGACAAGACCCAAACTGGTCAGGGATGCTGCTAGGAGACCTATAGCAACACTACAGGAGTTGCAGGAATCGCTGGCAAGTACAGAATGTGTATTACATTTGACAACAAACAATCTCCCATTTTCTCCACACGTCTGGTCTATGGGGTAGGTTTGGAAGATGGAAGCCTTCTCACACACAGAATAACATCCAGGTCTGGCAAATTTCTCAAGAAAAATACATTGCGTCCACCAACAGCATGTGGGGAAGTGTGTTATGGTGTAATGAGACCAAGGTTGCACTTTTTGGCCACATTACCAAAAGGTTTGTTTGGCACAAGAACAATACTGTGCATCACCAAAAGAACACCGTCCCCATGGTGAAGCATAGTGATGGCAGTGTCCTGCTTTGGGGTTGTTGGTTGTTGTTCATAAGCTGGAAATGGGCCATTAGCCAAGGCAAATGGGATTAGGAACAGTTCAAAATACCAATCTCTTTTGGCCCCAAATCATCATGTGTCTACTAGAAAGCTGTGAATGGAGAGGACTTACACCTTTCCAAACAACAATAACCCATACCACAACTCAAACTCCATAAAAAAATGTGTTAATCAGAAGACAATCAACATTTTGGAATGGCCCAGCTACAGTCCACACATACATCCAAAAGATAATCTGTGGGGTGCCTTGAAGTAGCCTGTGCAGAAGTGATGCCATTGCAATCTGACAGAGTTGGAGGGCTTCTGCAAGGGAGAGTGCACAAATATTGCTAAGTCGAGATGTGCCATGCTGATACACACCTTCCGAAGAGGACTGATTGCTGTTATGAAATCAAAAGGTGCTTTAACAAAGTATTAGTTTAAGGGTGTGCACAGTCATGCAACCAGTCTATTGTATGTATTTCAACTTCTACATGTTACTCCTAACCAATGTGTTTGTTCTTTAATTGGAATGCACAGGTTATAGGTCACATTAAAGGTGGGAAGTGTTATCACATGATTTCTGTGGTCTCATGTTATATATCAGACAAACCTGGCATGTTAACAGAGGTGTCAACACTTATAATATCCATTTTAAGCTTAGAAGGTTGATACTGTAACCAGTTCTGTTGTAACATGCATGTAATGCAGGTTATGAAGAGTGAGATTCAAATTATGTCATCAAATAGTGACACCAGTCCTCATATCATCCCAGTAATGTGTCAGACAAACAGAGGATTTATGACAAACAGACCAGAAATATGAGCCCCACAGGTAGACATTCAATGACCCTCTGCACAGCTGAGAGGTATGTTCTGTAGGAGTTGCCACTGTGCTATACAGATGAACAGCAATTATGTGTACATGGGTGCAATGTGTCCTACTTGAAGGCCCAATGTCATCATCTACTAACACTGCTCACATATCACAGAGGTGTATTTAAGTAGTAACATTAAGTGGAAAGCGCTGCACTGCATAATGTTGAGGACCTGTCCAGAGTGTGTGTGTAGTGGTCTGACTGTGATGTAAAATGTCACCAGTTTGCTATTGTGAGGTCTGTGTAATGCCTGTCTGCCAACTCACCTATATGTGTGTGTGCATGTGTGTGCATGTGTGTGCATGCGTGTGTAGCTGCAAACGGTATAGTACAGGTATTAATTTACATATGTTGTCTTTCATCAACAGGTGGCCATGGTGGTCGCAGTCCCTCCCGCTCAGAATCTGATGTCATTGTCTCTGCAGACTCTGGCAATGATGATGGTCATATCGAGGCACAGGTGGTGTTGTCAGGGACTGAATCTTTGCCATTGGTTAGCATCCCACAGTCATCCACAATGTCCCCGCACAGAGTAACAATGCCCACACATGCCCTGTTCCCAGCAGCCACAGATGATGGACAGTTGGCAGATAGTGGCATGGAACAGGCTAATGTGGTAACTATGGCAGGTGAGAGTGTAGACACTTTCCATAGCCGGAGTGCAGGCGAGGTCCCACACAGGTGGATAGACAGGAGTGCTTACAGGAGGACTCCTACTTGTCAGGCCGCTGTTGCAAGTGCCATAGCAGGTGTCACCAGATAATTGTTTCAGCCTGTCATAGATGCACAGGTACATAGTGAATGCAACACTAGACAAATGCTCAGGATGGTGGATGCAACTCTTCCTAATTTAGGTGGCAACATACATAACCTTGTTGAGGGCACATGCCAAAGTACAGAGGTCATGAATCGATGGTGGGCATGTTTGTGCTAGAGCTTGTGGTGGGAGATGGGCATTGGCCATGTGGACGTAGGTCAGCACCAACATCAGCTGAGAGTCTATGGGGTTGTGCACCTTCACACTCCCGTAGTGACAGTGACACCACCACCACTGAAGGCAGGGTGCTGTCCACATCACAATAGAGCTGGCCACTGGGACGTGGTCCTAACCAGTCCCATCAAGGACATGGATCCAGCAGACAGCAGTCACCATCAGGAAGCAGTACTGCACCTGGCCTTGGGCCTGGTGCTGCCGGTGAGACCCCGAGCAGGACCAGTTCATGTGTCCGTGGCTGGAGATGGTGAACCGGTCACCCTGCCATGTATGGTCCACAGCTGTCCAACATACCCCTGTGTAGGGCAGCCACATAGTATGACTGTGTGCATACATACACACCACATCTGAATCACAGGCAGGTCACGTCCAGACACACAGAACACCTCTGCACAGCCCTTCTATAGGATAGCCCTCCAAACACACACACATAGATGTGAACTGTATGGCCCAGCCTAGGCCTCTGGCAAACCCACACCACACCCTGTGCATATGATGATACCTGTGCCACAACCCTGTCATCCATACCATCTATACAGGGAAAGGCTAATATGGGCCTGATGCACAGGGTGAATATAGTACAGTGTAGCTATGTAATACTGTGTAAGGTGCTGTCTGCTTGCATTTGTTATGGGTACACATAAAGGTGTATGTACCTCATTAGCCATGATGCATTATTGCTGTTCTACCACTGACTGAATGTAGTCTGCCATGCCGTATTCCGTTTGTGTTCCAGGTGTCAGTGTGTCTGCAGGCTGTGGCCCTGCAGACATTACCAACATAGATTATCTCAGAGTGGAAATACACTGACCATTTCATAGCCAATATACAGCTTTATATGTACGTTTACCAGGAGTGTATGCATGCAACAGTGTGTGATGGACACTGTTGTCAGACAGTGTGACCTGGCATACCTACACCTTGTCAGACACAGGTGGCATTCAGACATGTCAGCTTAGTGTTGTGTAGTACCACAGGCTCATACATATGGAGTAGGTTACTGGAGTCCTGTCAGTAGGTCCCTCACAAGCTTAGTGATTAGATTGACCACAACAGATTCACATGTCAGCACCTGTTGTCCCTGCCATTTCTTTCCCATACAATAAACCCTGATGCAGTTGGTGAGGGCATGCATGGTACTGTGTATGATAGGTTTTTGGTATGTATTCTTGAGTTCACAGGGTGGGACATGGAGACAAAATGGTATATCCTTTGCATACACATAGTAAAGACTAACACGGGATGTTCTAATAGTAAACAGTTAGTAATGGACAGATTCATAAACCTACATATCCACTTTATATGAATTCTCCTTGTCCCAAGGTACGTCTAAGGTGAATGACATCAGCAGGTTTTTTAAAGCAGGGTGATGGGAAGTGTATAGGGTGGTACACAACACAAAATGGTATCACTCTCTCACACACACACACACACACACACACACACACACACACACACACACACACACACACACACACACACACACATACACACACACACACACACACACGTTGGCCAAAGGTGCTGATAAGGGGAATGACATCAGCAGGAATGACAAAGTAGGACAATGGGTGGGAAACTTATCAAAATACTTCTTACAAACATACACACTCACACACACATTTGCTGGATCTGAGAGTAGAACCCCTGCCTATCTAGTGATTTGTACTATAGTGTTACACAGTTATCGCACATACTATAGAGCTTACTAAGCAGACAACTGGTCAAAGGTGCTGATAAGGGGAATGACATCAGCAGGACTGATAAAGTGGGGCAGTGGTTGGGAAACGTATCAAAATACTTTTTCTTACAAACATTCACACCCACACACACCTTTGCCAGATATAAGAGTAAAACCCCTGCCTATCTAGTGATTTGTACAGTTATTGCATGTGATATGGAGCTTACTGAGCTAACAATTGGCCAAAGGTGCTGATAAGGGCAATGACATCAGCAGAAATGATAAAGTGGGGCACTGGATGGGAAACATATCAAAATACTTCTTACAAACATACGCACCCACAGACACATTTGCCAGATCTGAGAGTAAAACCCCTACCTATCTAGTGATTTGTACTATAGTGTTACACAGTTATCACACACACTACTGAGCTTACTAGGATAACAATTGGCCAAAGGTGCTGATAAGAGGAATGACATCAGCAAGACTGATAAAGTGGGGCACTGGGAATTGTTGTGGGTGGGAATGGCCTAAAACTGTTTCACCTACAAACACACACTTCCACACACATGACTGTCACACACACACACACACACACACACACACACACATGCACACACGCACACACGCACACACGCACACACACACACACACACACACAGACACACACACACACGCACAGACACACACAGACACGCACACACGCACACACGCACACACACACACACACACACACACACACACACACACACACACACACACACACACACACACACACACACACAGACACACACACACACAAACACACAGTTGCCAGTATTGGGATTAGAACCCCTACCTATCTAGTTATGTGTATTATAGTGTCACGCAGTTATTGCATGAGATGCAGAGTTTATTGGGGTGATATGTGTCCACTGGTACTTCTAAGGTAAATGACAGCAGCAGATCTTGTGAAGTAGGGCAATGGGATGTGTACTGAGTGTGAACAGTCTCCTAATATGTAGCCCTATAGACAAACACACACACACACACACACACACACACACACACACACACACACACACACATATACACAAACACACACACAGGCAGGTGATGTGATATGGTATACCCCCAACCTCAGTACTATTACACAACATGGCTCACCATTTATGCTGGCACGTGCAACTGTTTACAACTGGCACACCACTGTACACAGCAGGACATCACTGTATGCCATTCAGGGTATCTGTGTATGTAACTCAATCTGTTTGTGTCCCCCTGTGTGTCTCTCTCTCTCTTTATCACTGTCTGTCTCTCACTTCTCCACATCTATGTGAATGCATGCTTGCCATATGTTATCTGTTGCCAATATAAATGTCTGTTTATGTCACACAGCAGACAGATATATCACATATGGACCACCTACAACTAGCTGTGGGTAATCCTGTCTGGTGTGTGTGTGTGTGTGTGTGTGTGTGTGTGTGTGTGTGTGTGTGTGTGTGTGTGTGTAGGGGGGGTGGTTAAGGTGTACATAGATGCCTGTATGCACAGACATATATACACAATACAGTCATCAAATCCGATGTGGGTTCCAACATGCCCTGTGATTCTCTAAGTGTAGAAGCATGCCCAGTGTGACCTTCTATAGTTAGAGTGGGACTCCATTCCAGATATAGGTGTACTCCAGTCCATGGTTTTGTGTGCAAAGGAGTATACAGGACTTTCCTCAGGGTACTGGGTTTGTTTAGCAGACATTTTCGGACATATCTGTAGTCTGACACTGCAATGTATTATGTCATTACCTAGTGCTAGACATCCTCAGATCATCACAGTGCTTTACCAGAAGAATGCTAGTTGTATGATGCATAGATCAGTATTATGAGGGCAGCTAAGTACATTCGTGCCCAGCAAGGCCATTTGTGAGGTGTGTGGCTACAGCCAGATAAATGATGACATGCTATGTAAACAGTCCAGCAACTTCGTGATATACTGGCTGGGGGTCTCCTGTTTGTGTGGTATCTTTCTAACCTGAGATGTCATATCATTGTGTGGTCATACCTCTCACCTGTCCATTTTTTATAGGTCATCCAAGTGTCTGGCTAGATGTTTCATCCTGTCTACGTAAACTTGTGTTTTTATGGCAAGTTAGTTACATATAATTGAAGAGTGATGTTACAAAATAATGACAGACATTACTGTTTCAGACTACATAACCTCCAGACAATTCCCACTACTGCAAACCCCTCACCTTACCAACTTTCTTAGTATGTAAGGACGATATTTTCAACACATGCCTATCATTGTGCCTTTGTTCCATTTTTATTTCTGCCCTTGTCCAGACATCGTGTAGTCAGAGGTTGGGAGTTATGGGTGTGGGTAGAGAGTGCATTCTACTGTGCAAGCATGTCCATTATATATAAAAGCAAACATAAGAAAAAAGGATTCTTGAGAATAACTACTGGCAAAAGTACCAAAAAGTATTTATATTCACAAAAGCCTTGGCACCTCTGCTACATATCCTTCAAGATGTCCATTATATGTGTATTATATTCCACTTAGTACTGTGACTTTCAGGTATGTCATTGGCAGAGCAGTGGGTGTCACTGACATGCATAACAGTTTGCACTGCAGCTATCTGCACATGGCCCTGTCAGAGACAGCACTGTACCTCCTGCACTACAAGATGACTGCCAGGGCAACATGCTGGCCAGATCCTGACAGTATTAATCATACATACACATAGCTCATTGACCCCTGCATATTGTGGACAGGCAACATGTTTTCATGTGTATTGGTACAGTCCTGCCAATGTGTGCTATGCAGCTATTTCCTTGCAAATATACATGTTACTGCATTTCTGTGGGTATATGGGGGGCACACCTGTCAACTGTACACATTTGCACAGACTGTGCTGACATTTGCTTTACATTTTGGTCTCATTTACCATACTATTGTTCCCTGTCTTGGTGACTAGAGGCATATCAGTAAAGAGCACAGGTCATATTGTAATGGCATACATTTGAGTTTCAGATTTCTTATCTTCATAGCATTACTGCAACTGCGAGTCCTGCTGTGCTATCATTGTGTGAGTCTATAAGGGGATAATTCAACATTGACACCATTTGTGTGCCTTTACCAGACATTTCTCTCTGGTTTTCTACAACTGACTTGCTGTGTGGGTGTGAGGGGTGGGTATGGGACCCCCACACTGACATCCATGCCTGTGACCTATGACCCCCCAGTTAGTTGTCCCCATACATACTGCAGTGGTATCTGCCACCTTGAGCACTACTGCATAGTGTGTGGAGACCAGTTATGGGCAGATATTTCCTGGTGTCCCACATAGCTGTCAGTTGTCTGCTGCTATCCCAGTAGGCCACCCTATTCCCTTGCATGCATGCAGCATTACCATAGATATACTAGCAAAACATACTAATCCATTCAGATATTGTTAAGAAGACTGACATACCTTGTGCCTGTGGCAGCTGTAAGGATGGTGCTTGAGGGCCACCTATGTTGGATGCAGACAGTACACTGCCTATATGTGTTAAGTTACAGGTAATGTGATGTAGGTTTCATCCATTTTACTCTGTGTGTGAGTCAGAGAGAGGTGTCATTCCCTGGGGTCCCTACAGTGTCAGTGTGTGTGCTATGCATTGTCTCTTTGCCAAGGCCTGAGCATACTGGGCATGCCTCCATCTGCCTACAGCAACAGGCTCAGGGGCCTCCTCCTCTGAGTGCCTCTGTGCCTGTGGGGACCTTGGCAATGCTGGCGGGCTGTGTGACACTTCCCTGTGCTGTTCCTGCTGCAACTGTTTCCGCAGGATCATATTGTGTAGCTTGGCATATACTATGAACATCTATGCACATGTGGCTGGAGAGTATTGCAAGGCCCCACCAGATATGTCAAGGCAGTCGAACCATGACTCCACCAGATATGTCAAGGCAGCGGAACCGTGACTTGAGCACCCCAAACATATGCTCTATAATTATCCTGGTTTGTGTTTGTGCCTCATTATGGTGTTCTTGTGTGTGTGGGTTTCTGATGGGAGTTATCATCCACAGCTCCAGTGCATAGCCAGCATTACCCACCAGATGGCAATACAGGATGCCCCCACTGGCAAATGCCTGGTACAGCTGTGATGAATGCCAGATGTGGGAGTCATGATATCTTCCAGGGCTGCCAGCACATGCATTGATGATAATGCCCTGGTTATTGCACACAACCTGGAAGTTGATGGAGGGGAAGCCATTGCAGTTTATGTAGACTCTACTATGTTCACCGGGTGGTGTTTTGATGTGGATGTGCATGCAGTCTTTCGCACCGAGTATCTCCGGGTATTCTGCTACATGGTGGAAGAGACACATATTGCTGGTCCTCTCCTCATGGGTGTTGTGGAAGTAAATGTATTCAATGGCATGTGGTAGCATGGCATCCAGGAATTCATGGAGTACCCTGGATGCAGATGCCTGTGTGACCCCTATGATGTCCCGAGTATGTCTTTGGAAAGTACCTGTAGCTAGACGTCTTATGGATGCAGATGCATGTGAGACCCCCATGATGTCTCCAGCATGTCTTTGGAAAGTACATGTAGCTAGAATTCTTAAAGCTACACATACCTTGGTATCCACTGGGATGGGTTCCCCTCTGTTGGCTCTAGGTCTGAATTGAGGCTGGCACAGCTCACTGATTTGCTGAAGTATGTCTCTGTCTACCCTGTAGCACTGTACTATCTCCAGATCATGCAGCTCCTGGTAAGTTACCCTGGGTCTGAACACTCTTCTCCTCCTCCTCAGTCTGGCGGCTGTCAGCATTATCCTCCTCAACATCCTCAGCCTCTTGTGCATACTGATGGATCAAAGCAATGGCAGCCCCTAAGATTTTTCCAATTAAAATTCCCCTGCATGTGTACACCAATGGTGCAGAGTTTTTAGGAAAAAAACAGATTGTAAGGTGTTTCCATAGTTTATGCTGTTGTGATGCAGATGCTGCCTGTATGATTTGCTGACTATGATGCATTCCACCTGCTAGCTATATAATTAGCTCTTGATTGCTTTTATTCTGCTATTTTCCATTTTTCCCTTCCCATTTCCACCCCTTTTAAGCCCCAAGGTGTGCCGCAGAAACCCATTGCCCAAATGTAGACACTCCTGCTATTCCCAGGGTTTTTTTTTGTTTTTTTGTTTTAGACCTGGTGCGTGCCAAGCATACACATTTAGCTAATGTAAACATGAAGAAATGACCCTCCCTGGACATGAACACGCTCTTCATTTCATAGAATAAGTCAATACAGCCTCACACACACGCACCCTTGCTTAGCTGTGCTTAGCTAAGAATATCTGGGCACCATAGAGCTCCACTGTCTTTACACCATGCATGACACACCCCCTTTTAATGTCTGTTGCTCCTCCTACTTGCACGATTGTGTTGTAGCACCTACACAGTTAAGTGCAGTTTGGCACTTAGAAGATTTTTGTGATTCAGTAAATTTCCCCTCATTTGCATACCCCACTGCCTTAGTCCCTAGTTACTGCACTAAACCAGAACCTTTACCCTTAACAACCACTGTTGTCTGGTAATGTTTTGATTCTGCATGCCATTGACTATAATGGGAAAATGCAGATTTCCCTTAAAATTGAGTTTTCAATTTTTTTTTTTTTTCGGCATGATCCTGTTTATGCCTCACTGCCCTATGCTTAAACGGCTGAGATCGGCCAAAAAAAACCTTTTATTTTTATAAAAATGAAACAATTTTCCATGCCAATGGCCATATATTTGGCCATTGGCATTCCTAAAGATTATAATACATGCTGTTATTTTGAGCTGTCATGCCTCTGTTTTTATTTTTGCAGAAATTTATTCGGCGAGTAGCCAAATACATTTCTGCAACTAACACTATTCTTGCATGGATGCCTGCCTGCTTGCTGAAGGACTAATTCACCTCATTTGCATGGTTTTCAACAGCAAATGAAGTAATTAGCATTATGCAGTGGTGCCCATGCAAGAATAGTGTAGGCAGGCATGTGCACGTCAAAACAGTAGTTTACTGGATCGCTTGGCAGCCATATTCGATGCAGGAACAGCTACACTGTTCCTGCACAGTAAAAAGAGCTGTTGAATCTCGGGGATGTATGTTTCTTGTGCAAGGGGCCTATGATTTGAAAACAGCCCAAAGGTAATTTTTATCTGCCACTGGCCAGATGCATTTTCTTTGAATGTGGATTTCAATGCTGTTTCAATTAATGTGAGTTTCAAGGGCAGAGAAGTTTTTAATGCTATGTCTAGTTTCATTGTGAGATTGTATTGCTTTATTTGGAAGATATCTATTAGTGTCTGTGCTATAAAATGTAAAATAGAAGATTTAAGTGAAATCCAAATAATCATTGTAGAAGTAAAGCAGTATGCACATTACAGTGTTTATGGTAAATGGGGCAAAATAGCCAAGTAATGAGACATTGGAATGGCTGCAGGGGGAAGGGCTGTGTATGGGGGGCCCTATTTGACCATGATTTTGTGAGTGGGCAAGGGTGGCAAACGCAAAGACAGCCCCAGATGGCACAAACTCAAGCTACGCCACTGATCTGTAGGCCATAGAGAATGAATTTTGGAGGTCCTAGCAAACTATGATATTCTTTTGCTAAGATTAGAATATTGCCTACCATTAAAAGCCCTACTTTTACCACAAAACCCACATACTGCAAGTCACCAAAAACAAAATCCTGAAGTTCATCATCTTCTTCCTTCCCATTGAACATCATTGCTACACATTTCAAAAAAATGGTTGTCATTTACTACAGAGCCTGGGCTGGTGCCATATTTTGGTGGCCTGTTCTTCGGTTTGCATTTGAAAGTTCTTATCCCACAATTCCATTGGAGTTGGTGGGTTACATAATTATGCATGCAAATTTTATGTTAGTCAGCCTACAGATATGTGCCTATTTTTATGGGCCTTTTGATGTTTCCAGGTTAAAAGGTATGTTGTCATTCTATCTTTTGCAATGTTTTACCTTATTTTTATACTGTGTGAATGTAACCAAACTATTTGTTCCTCAAAGAACATTTTTACGGATTGTACATGCAATAAGTTGACTCCAAGAGGGCCAGGGCCAAAGGCAAGTATTGGTAAGAACCCAGCTGAGGCTGAGAAAGTAAATTTGGGTCAGTGCTTGGGAAATCCCTAGTGCTAAATGAAGTATTGTGGGGTTTATTATATATGACTGTTGTATTATTATTGGATACTGACTTGTTTGACTTGTTAAGAAATGTAAGATAATGTTTATCAAAGAGATATGAGTGGCTTGTCAGGTGGTATACTGTATTTGTGAAAAATGTAACTGACAGAATATAAATTGTCACAAATTGTTTGGATTTGCTGTTGTAGGATGGAATATTTTAATTGCAGTGCCCTTACTTAGCTTGGTTTTAATTTGCCTGCAGCACAATTATTAAGTAATAGAGTGTGTTATAACTGTTAGTTCCACTAGGACTGTTTCCACATCATGTCGAAAGAATATATGCCTTATAAGCTTCATGCATCTAACTATAGACCCATAGCAATACTGTCTCCACTAGCCAAAATTATGGAACGCTGTGTTCACAAACAACTCATAAACCACCTTACCCTTAACAGCCTCCTGTCTAACACCCAGCACGGTTTTCGCCCCCATCACAGCACAACCACTGCTCTCCTCTCCTTTGTTGACTCAGTCAATTACAACCGCAATAATAAATTAATATCCTCCGCCCTCTTTCTTGACCTATCGAAAGCCTTCGACATGGTCAATCACCAGCAGCTGCTCCATACACTGGAAAACTTTCATCTTAGCAAATTAACCATAAGTTGGTTTAACGCCTACCTCTCTGGTAGAAAACAAGCTGTGCAGTGGCAAAACAGGCTATCAGACCTACTCCCCAATAATATTGGTGTTCCTCAGGGCTCTATTCTCGGCCCCCTTCTCTTTTCTGTCTTTAAAAATGATCTTCACTCAGTCATTCCCAAAGCCACTTGCATTCAATATGCAGATGACTCCACCCTGATCTGCTCTGACGTCTCTCTCGCCAAACTCCAAGTTACAACCCAAAGCTGCTTTTCCATAGTCGAAAAATGGTTCTCAGAATTAAAACTCTTACTTAACCCAACCAAAACCAAGTTACTTCTATTTTTCTCCACTCTAATTACCTCCCAAGGAAAAGAACCTCCTAATACCAATAACCCAACCTTCCATGTGTCCTCCACCAATGGCACCATTATCGAACCTGTCTCCCACACCAAACTACTAGGAGTGACCATTGACCACAAGCTTAAATTTGATACGCACGTTAGCCTGACCATTAAGTCGGTAAACAAGAAACTCGGGTCCATGTATAGAATAAAGAACTTCTTAACCCCACACACCAAACTAACTATTGCTCGCACTCACCTACTCTCCACCCTCCTTTACGCCTCCCCGATACTTTCCTTCCTTAATAAGAGAGAGCTCAATAAACTCTCTACAGCTTATAACCATATAGCCAGATTTATAACGGGAATGCCTTATTGTACCCACCACTGCCTAAACCTAAGGACACTGGAATGGTTAGAATTGCCCAATATTCTCAAACTCAATCAACTCACTGAGGCATTTAAAATAATCAACCAACCAGACAAAACCCCCTCACTGAGTAAAATACTTACTCCCTACTCCAACCTTACGTCCCTCAGATCATCTAATAGTCTCCAAGTGCAGACCATCAAATCTAACAACTCGGGAGGTGAAGCTCTCTATGCCAATTCCATTGGAAAATCCTGGAATTCCCTCCCAAACAACCTTAGACTCATGACCTCTCTTCATCAATTCAAAAAACACCTCAAAGAATTCCTTAAGTCCCACTGGCTATGCCCTTGTTCTAAACCAGACTAACAGCAACCCAAATCCTTAAGGTTTCACAATGTTGCCATGATAGACTATCTACATAAGTGATGTACTTGTTTTAAACAGTATGTAAAACCAATTGTTTTTCTTTATATGCCTATGTTAATAATATTTACTTGTGCTGTTTATTATGTACCTTCTTTTCTTCTGGAGCTTTTCTCCCCGGGCCTCTACTGAAAATGGACATGTATCCAGCTAGACTAGCCCGGTCAACAAATGTAAAATAAAATAAAATAAATAAAGTGTACCTACATTCATGAGTGGGGAGAAAGGCCATAAGATGTTGAGTTAATATGATTATTTTCCTGACATATTTCAAGAAATATTCTGAGTTGGAAGTAATTCATAAGTGGAAGACAGTCAGCATTTTGGTAGAACTCAGGGGTTGAACCCAAAATAAGGGTTTATTTGATAAATGCAGTTTGGGCACAAACTTGTCCAGAGCCACTTTAAGTGGTTAGGGTAGTGATGGTCAGGTTAGAAAGGGAAAATTAACAGAGGAAAAGGGGATTGGGGGTTTAGAAGAAACAGACAGTTTTACTAGATAAGGTTAGGAAAGGGTTAATTTGGAGGGAGGAAGTGAGGTAAGCATGGGGTGTGGTTTAAGGCACTTATTTGAGAGTAGCAGAGTTAAGAGATTAATTTTATGTGTAAACTTGCAGTGACAAATGCTACGTCTGGATGACCTGTAGGTAGCTGGAGCACAGGTGGGCCTCAAGTAATAGTGAGGAGCACGGTGGTGCTGGATGAGTTTAACAAAGTCCCTTTGTGTCATTTTTTTTTTAACGTGTAAGTGTATGCTTGTTTGGTTGTGATGATTAGATGTAATGTAATGTGATTAGATGATTAGTCTTTTTGATTGCAATGTAGTTGTTGGATGACTGGGTTGACAGGTTTCTGTGCAGTGCATGGCTACTATGGTAGACATGTGGTAGTCATAGCCTGCCAACACATTCATGTTAGTACCAGTTATACCATCCATCTTTAGGCTTTAACATTAAGAGCAAATACTTTGCCAACTGCAGAACGTCTAATGTAGTATACTTCTCTTTCTGTGTGTCCTGCCATTCATTTTATGTAGGAAAAATGAATAGAATGTTCAAAGATAGAGTGCTTGAACATATTAGGGACATCAAAAATAAGAAAGACAGCAGTGCATTAGCTAACCGTGTAAGCTGTGAAGATCCTACACATATTTTTAATTTTTTTTGTGATACAAGTAATAAATCCTGACATCAGAAGGGGCGACATTGAGAATTACACAGAAAGCATTGAGCAAGAATGGATACTGAAGCTTAATGCTGAAAACCCCCCAGGTTTGAATGGCATTACTTCCCTTAAACCTTTTCTCAAAGCATGTCCATTGCCACATAAATTCTAGTAACCTGTCCTTGGAAGCTTTAATTTTTAGTATGATATATACATAAATGGTTAGCTTGTTGTTATGTGCAGTGTTATTGTTATGTGAAATGCTTTCTTTACTTTTATAAGAGCTTAGTAAGGTTATACAATGCACAGCACTCATGTGTTTTTAATTTAGCTAATCATGACAATTTTTTAATTAACTATAACCAATGAGCTTAGCAGTGCTGATCACCTGACATGTCTTTTATTTATTTAAATGTTTTACAGTATTTTACTAGCTATCTGATGAAGCGACTTAGTAAGTTGCAAAAGCGCTTACTTTTTGTTTAAATAAAATATTTGGTGTGTGAGCTTTTGGTGCGGTTTTTATTCTGTTTTACTTCATTTTCTCTGCACCTTGCTCTGTTTCCCTGGAGCTGCTTTATCTTTTACTTGTCTACTATGGTAGAGTTGCTACATTGATATGTCATCTTCCTTTCCATTTGGGTGATTCAGCTGTTTGACAGGAGAAGACCACATTGGTGGCTGTTGGGCTGGTAGTGTTGGGGATTGCAAGGGTCATTGGTTGGATGGTGGGTGAGTGTGATGGTGTAGTTGTGCCTTTTCATCAACATTTTTCATCTAGTGAGGGGCTGGGTTGCAGGAGTGTGGATTCGCAGGTAAAAGCATGGTCATAACAGCTGTTCATCATTCATGTGCATAGTGCAATTAACAGTCCAGAGAGTGCTAACTGGACGCACATACCGGCTCTCAACTGTCCAGATTTCGCAGAATGTTCAGAGTTTTGCCTTGTATTTCACCCCCTATTTTCTTTTACAATCTTGATTTTCTGATGAATCAGGTGGCAAGTCTCCAAGGACTGAAGTCAGAAGTAGTGGCAGACAATTGTTTTTTAGACTTCATGCATACCTTTCTGAGAGTTCATGCTAAAGCAAAACCTGTTATTCTATTAACAATCTAAGTCAGTAAAAACTATATTTAAATTTACCTTAATTTGGATACTGTTCCAGCATTATTTACAGCTTTGCACGGGTTTTTTGCTCTAAGAGGTTGAAAGGTATGAAAGTATGGGGGATGGGTGGGTCTGTGTAGTACCATTAGCAAGGAGTTTCATTTGAGGGAGGGTTGGTGTTAGTGGAGACCTCATTCACATATTGTTATGCCAGCATTGGACAGCATAGCAACTTTAAAGTTTTCAAGAAGTTTAATGTTGAGGGTTTTGCATCTGAAGTAGTTTGCACCTTGGCATCTTTTTTTTTCTCACTTATTTCTGGGAATTAAAGTAAGCTTTCAGTAGCTATCAGGGATTGCGGTGGGATACCCATATGCAATCACACATGCACACATGCACACACAAACACATGCACAAGGGTAGTACAATGCAGTTAGCAGATAGGTGACTTTTAGAGAGAATTAGGTTGGCTGATTAATAGACAGGAGTGTTTTATTTTTGTTTGTTTGTTCATTTCTAGTTAGTGTTTTTTCTTGTTTTTCCACAGATGGCTGGAGCACAGGCTTTATGGCAGAAATGGGCAGCTATTGTAGATAAAGCTGAAGAATTGTTTCAAGAAACAAAGGTAGAGGTACCAGTGGCAGCAAAAGTCAGGATATCATGGGGAAGAGGAGAGACAGGGCGCTGAAGAGCAAGTCAATGAGTGGCAGTTTGTCACTGTGAAGCAGCCCTGGAAGTCGGCAGTCCAGGATATCTGGAGGAACGGAGTTAAGATAATGGTACAAGAAATGATAACTTACTGGGAGTACTCATTGGTGAGGCTGATCCCTTGAGATGTGGTGGTAGTACATCATTGGGGGAATGTCATGAGGAGGTGGAAAGTGCAGTGGGGCAGCCGCAGTTTATTGGAGGTTTGGCTCAAGGCTAGGGAGTTGTAGGTGGCAAAGTTGGCATAGGGTCAACATTCTGTAGTGCAGATAGTGCAGAGTTGCATCATGAGGTCAGTTCTGATTTTGGGACATGTCCAGGGGATTGGCTAGTTGCACAGGCATTTATTAATTCAGAAGGAGGTGTCTTTTTGAGATGGCACATTCTGACATTGATGATAGAGAAGATCTGTAAAGGGGACTATATTGATATTTTCAAATTAATTTCTGCAGAAGGGGTGCAGCATTTGCTAGAGGATGACACGGAAAATAACAAGGACCTATTAGCAGCTTTAGCGGCCTTGGGAAGATGGAGAGTGGATCGGCTGTGCTGCCAGGATATGGGAGAAGTAGGTATTAGTTTTTGTGTAATACATGGCGGTTTGGCTGGGGAAGGAAAATTTGATCACCCTCCTGCTTTTAGAGTACTTTCTCACAATTCAGGAGTGTCAAAGGTTGCGAGCAGGGAATGCATAGCTCTGATATGACCAATGTTTTTGCAAAAGGAAACCAGTCAATCAGTCACTGAGATGGGAGGTTAGGCTTCCAGACATTTGGTTAGCTACTATGATGGATAATGCTGTGGGAACCTCCAGATAGAGTACAGTAGGGGGCGAAGGGTTAGGTGTGGTTTGAGTATTCAACATTTGGTGTTGTGCATGGGTAGCTTCCCTTTTTTCACACAGCTGTTCCAATTGTGTGGGAGGCAACACAGAATTTCAGCATGGTCACCGGGAAGGTAGGTTTGGTAACATGGGATCACCCACAGCTAGGGAGGGGTCAGTTTCTCCTGTGTTTCAAGGGTTGCAGGGGGTTTCAGAATAGGGTAATTTTCAAGGATAAAGGGGAGGATGAGCATTTTGGGGTCAAAGAGGAAGACCAGATTTGTCATTCATCCCTTAAGATGCAGGCATTGGGGCATATGCTCAGTAACTTTCCAGATGAAAGAGTGGCAAAGAAGTTGGTGATTGGATTCTCCAAGGGGGTTTTGTCATGGAGCTTTTGGGGCTGATTAACTTTGCTTGTTGGGTGGTGCATCCTGGCTGTACATTTTGCAGGTTGGTGACATTTTTGTTAAGGAGAAGAAGTAAACACCATTGGGTAAGGACTAGGAAGTTAGTGTGGGAAGACCAAGCACTGTGGTCATCTTTTTTGCATCAGTTCAACAGAATCTCCTTTTGGCAGGAGAACTGGGTTGGTCAAAGCAATTTAAAATATTTCACAGATGTCATGGGTAGGATTTGCATGGGGGCATTTTTTTTTTGGGGGGGGGTGGTTTGTGGATTGTTGGCCTGATGACTGGATGAAGGAGTGGAAGAAAGATGTGGCTGTTTTGGAACTGATGCCTATTTGGACTGCATCAGTGGTATGGCAGGAGAAACTGTGAGGTAGAAGGGTGACAATTTTTTCTGAAAATATGGATGTGGCATGGGTGTTGCATTCAAAGTCAGCAAAATTGTGTTTGCTTTTGTTGGTACTGAGGACATTTTTCTTTCCCAGTTGTTCATTTGGTGGGTGTTAAAAATGGGATTGCTGACAGTCTATCTTGTTTTCAGTGTTGCAGGTTCCTGCAGTTAGATCCAGAGGCAGCAACAGAACCGACTCTTTTGCCAAAGAAAGTGTGTCAGACTGGACAAGTGACAAGGTGGTTGATTCAGCAGTCTTGGGCAGTGTCTACATAGAAGGCATATGGTAGGGCTTTATCTGAGTTTGACAAATTTGTTTTGCTGCTGCCTGAAGAGGATGGAGTTTGGTCAGAGGAACTCTTACTGCAATATTCAGCTTTACTGAACAGGTAAAAAACCAGTAACTACTTAATTTTTGATGGAATCTGTTGGTCATTTTATTGCCTTTTTATTTACTCTAAAACTGCACTAGACATTCAAGATTGCTCTGTAATAGTGGCTTGCTTACAAGTATTTTCCTGTTTATTATATTGATATGTTTATACTTTTCCTGATTTGTAAAGTTTCCAACACTTTTTCCAGAGTTGTGGTTTTACGACTACTGAATGGAATGGGTCACAGTATTTGATATTTTTGAGTTTATTGATTTTCTCTGGCTTCAGTCTAAGATTGTTAAGCTCCTTGTGATGCCCCCAGTGTGTATTTAATAGTTAGGTATGCTTAGATGTTCTGATATAGCATATATAACTAGGCTTGAATGGAGTCCTCTGTTCCACTCAGTTTCCCCACTCTCTCCCAACCAAATTATATAGATCTTAACATGTGGTAGTCATAAGTCAGTCTAGGTTTACACAAACTATTTTATTTTCTAAAGATGGAACTTATTATATATAGGTCCTTTTGGTCTTTACCCACCATTTGACCCCATAATACTCAGTTTCTCTAGGCACCCCCATACCCTTTCTCCAGACAATTATCACTCACTTAAACAGTGCCCTTGAGCACTAATAATATCAGTATTTCTCACATAGATGTTCCAGTTTCAGGAGCTATAATTATTTAAATTGCACAATCAATAAGTCTATCACCATTATGGACCACTGGAGCAGCACAGGTCCAGTCCATAGGTCATAGCGTCCAATTGTTAGCTCTACTATCTCAAAACCATGGTCTACACGTGTTGCCTACCTATGGGGCAACATCCAAATTCTTAATACAGCTCAGATACTGCAATATCACATTATATAATTCCCACCTTAGGAGATGGGCAGTGGAAACTCATGTCCCAAAACTTCAATGAATGTAGAAAATTCTAAACCCGATGATTCTAATCTATAATAAATCCCACCCAAGACCCTCCCCAGTTTGTTTCCACTTAATTTTAAATAACTCAGCTGTGTTTGCACAAGAAAGGTAAGTCTGACACAGGTACACGTTTATATCATACTTCGCAACTGTACAGATTTTCACAGAATATTTAGATTTTTGCCTCATATTTTTGATGTGTTCCTCTTAAAATCTGTACCTTTCTGGCAAATAGTGGAGGACTGAAGTCATTAAATAATGACAAACATTTGAGTGTAAGACTCCACATCCTTCAGAAAATTCATGCTAATGTAATATCCATTATTCTATCAACTTTTTAATTTGTAAGAGCAATATTTAAGATCTGTCCCTATTTGTCCCCCTATCATTTTAGGCTTTGTCCATATTTTTTATTCTAAGAGGTTGAGCGGTATGGTTCATATTCCCAGCCCCACTGACTCAGACACACAGGACCTAGCATCGACACTAACCGGTAGATTCTAACAAGGATTTATTTGGATGGTCAATATATAAGAATGAACCACTTGGCATCCAAAATAAAATAGCACACAGATTTGGGACTCAGGGTTTCATTATACTGCACTGATTTAACACTAAAATGATTGAAGCTACACAACCACATGATCAGACCATGAGGGAGACAAACAAACAAAAGGACCTTGGCCGCATCAACCTCATGCTTTCCCATTACCCCCATACTTTTATTTATTTATTTTTTTTGTCAATTAAATTACGTTTTTTGGCAGTCCATCTCTTCTAGAAGTTCCTCACCCATAAGATCCCATCACTCATTCACAAAGCACTGTCAAGAGATCCCTAGAAGCTTGCCTGACTGCTTTCTAGGTGTCCTGCAGTCTTAGGGATGTTTGTTCCCAAGGTTTCCTCTGCTAGTCTCACCACAACAATGCTAGGCCCTTCAATCTTGTAACAAAGAGTTATTAAATCAAGCATCCAGGTTTAATTTGAAACACTGGAAAAACAATATGGACAAAAACACCTTAATGCCTAATATACTCCTACTCTTCACTCATAAATTTAAAGAGGCTAAAAATCTTTCACATAAAAATGCCTCCATAGCCGCTAACTTGATGGTGTGTTTATTTCTCTGCTGTGCAGATAAGGGAACGTATATGAACAGGCATCCATTTACCCCTGACCCATTGGGAAATCACAGTATACTTTAGAATGAGATAGCCATGTTGAAAGATTGAAGCTTCTTGCCCACAAACAATGAACCAACATTAGAGACACTAGATGAACAACTCGCAACTAACTTATTAAGAGTATTTTCCTAGCAGATCTGATGAAAATTTATCAACAGTGCCACAACATTTAGAAGATCACTATTTTGTTTTACCATCACAGCTAAAATTAAATAAAATACCCAAGTTATACATGAAATAAAATATCCACTAACTGGTTTATTTCAAAAATATTTCACCATTTGAATTAACATTTTGCTACAGATACATTTTATTTAGAAGAAAAACACAAGAATATGGAAGACAAATCTGTAACCATCATAAGAATTGTCAAAACACGACACAAAATGGGGACAAAGATGAATGGATTTATGTTTATTTTTGTTTTATTTTTATGTTGTACTTTAATTATTACTATTATTTCTATATGATCTTAATTTATCTCAAGATTATGATTATTTATTGCAAAAGCATGACTTGATTGTTGGGTACCCTACCTCCATACACATAAGGTCAGGCCCACCATGACTTCATAGGCATTTCAATAAACTGAACCCTCCCCCTAACACCTCCCAATGATGTAATGGAAGGTGACTGCCTTAGATCCACCCACTAAGACTGTAATAAAAAGCCTGACTAAAGCACTTGTACTTAGTCTTCTAAGCAGCGCTCATCTGCTAATAAAGAAACTTACACTTTGAATGGAACTGAGTATTTGTCTTTATTACTTTTCCATAATGAAGAACTACCGAAATATTTTTCCATAAAGAAGGGATACTGAATTGCCTCCCACAGTAACCTGGACCCAACCAAACAAGAAGCACTCTAGGACCATGAGATAAAGAATCATCTACCATTGCAGAAGAATCTCCCTTAAAGCTTCTCCTCATACACAGGCAAGTGGAGAATACTTTTTATGCAATATTTAGCTTTGGCGTAGTTGAAAGGGAAAGCTGTTAAGGCAGTTATGGTCAATTTAGCTGCTATCAGCATATTTGCATGGCTGGTGGGGTTACAGAACTTTACAAAATCCTGGACAGTAATTCATATGTTGAAAAGCTGGAGTAGAGTTGCTGGGGATAGGGCATATAGGTGATGGGCATTGACAAGGCAGGCACTTAGGGTTTTGTTGCTGGGCTTACTGCTGGTGGAAAAAGGCTCAGTGGATTATAATTTGTGGGAGACATTGACTATATGGATGTACAAAAGTGCATTTAGGATTTCTGAGTTGTTGGCGTCTCTCATATGGTATCATGTGGTTATCTTTTCAGTGGCAGCGGAAGTATGTTTGCTAAATCCAAAACAGATCAGATGAGGTAGGGGAGTGCAGATTGTTTTGGCAAGGATTGCAAATGAGCTGTGACCAATGGGGTGGGTCAGAAGGTTGCAGTGTTCATATGCTGAGAGTCCATAGGACTTGGTTTTTCAGTCAAAAAGGGGTAGGGTGGTAACAGCTAACCAGTTTGCTTGACGAGGAAGGCATTTCAGTGTCTGAGCTTTCAGAATGAAGGGTTTTCTGGTCATTTATTTTGTATTTGGATAGCTTCTGACTTGGCAAGAGAAGCTTGACCAGTGGAGGTTATTACGACGGTGGGCTGGTGGTCTTCTCAAGCTTTTCTTTCTTATAATAGATAGGTTGTGTAGTTTATAATGTATCTAATATTTATTTATTTAGTTAGTTAGTTAATTATTTTATTTATTTATTTACATTTGTTAACCGGGTAGTGTCCAACTGGGCAAGTAGCCCGTTTTCAGCAGAGACCCGGGGAGAAAAGCTCCAGTGTAGTAACAAGTTAGTTAAGAATCCAGTAGACATGAACATAAATAGGAAAAAAGCATTTAACATGGTTGCATAAGAATACAAGTACTAATGAGTACAAAATAATAGTAAACAAAAAATGCAATTAAACAAAGTTAAATAGTAAACAACATTTCAGGTATAAGGAGTATAGTATAACAAAAATACAGAGGAATGCAAAATCTATCATACAAAGAATTTGTCAGAGAATAAGCAAGTCTGTTTGAAGAAACATGAGGTTATAAGCACTAGCTGCTTAAATGTGCAGAGGAGAGTTACATGAGAAGGGAGATTGTGAAGTAATAGGAGAAAGAAACTATCCAGGAGCCATACATGGGCAGAGCCAGTTACTATTGAGATAATATTTTAGTTTTTTTTTTTTTAAATGAGGACATATTGGGATTTTTTGGAATGTGCTGAGGAAGAGCATTCCAGTCCTTAGCTATTTTATAGGAGTAGAGGGAGTCACCATACAATTGTGCTGGGTAACTTTTAGCACAAGTCTGTTGGAAGACCTAAGGGACCTACAAGTAAAGTTAGGTTGGACAAGGCTTGAAATAGCAGGACAGTTACTGGGGTTGTGTATGACTTTATGGGCAAAGGTAAGTTTGTTTAGTGTTAGGTTTTCAAACTTAGTTATTTTGTTATAGCAGGACTCTAGTTTATTAAGGTCAGTCTTGCAAAGGTTGGTGAAGTTAGGTGAGCAGTAGGGGAGGGTAGATAGCAAGTGAGATCTAACTGTGGCTAGTCTGGCTTGGTGTGTAAGGTATGGTTTGGCCCTGTAGAGAGCTCCAAGTTTGAAGTGGACTTTTTTGATTGTTAGGGAGATGTGTTTATCAAATTTTTGTCTATAATCTATTGCAACACCTAGGAGCTTGGTCTGATTTGTAGGTTCTATTTTTGTACCATTAGAGGAGTGAATACCGAGAGGTAGAGAGCTGAGCAAGGATGATTTGTTTGTGAAGATCATTTATTTCATCTTGTTTGAGTTAAAGATGAGTTGATGGTTGGAGAGGTAGTGTCCAATGCCCTAGAAAGATATTTGCATTTTCTGTAGAAGTTCTTGGGGGGATGGGGCAGAGCAGATAAGAGAGGAATAATTGGCATATTGGATGATAGTGGCAAGTTGGGTGGTGGAACATAGGTTGTTTGTAAATATGACAAAGAGGATAGAACAAAGTATGCATCCTTGGGGTACCCCAGTGGTGACTGGTAGTAGCGGTGAGAGGTTGTTCTCCCATTTTGTAGCCTGTTATCGGTTAGACAGATAGCTATGGAACCATGTTAGGGAAGATGAATTGAGATTATAAGTTGCAAGTTTGTTGAGTAGCAGTTGATGAGATACAGTGTCAAAGGCTTTTGATGTATCCAGGAAAATTGCAGAGACTAGCTGTCCTTCATTTTTGAAGTGATGGATAATACCTGTAAAGGTTATTAGTGCTGTGTTTAGGTTTAAAGCCATGCTGAGAGCTGGACAGTAGGTTATTAGTGGAGAGGTGACTTATGAGTTGTTGGTGTATACATTTTTCTAGGATTTTGGCTATGGGAGAGAGGATAGCAATGGGTCGGTAGTTTGAAATATCTCTAGAGGGGCTGCCCTTGTGGATGGATATGATGATGTGAGAAGTTTTCCAGAGGTGAGGCACATACTGTTCTGAGATAGAGCAATTGATTAGCATGGAAATGGGGTAAGTGATGGATGGAGCAGCTAGTTTTAGAAATTTATTGGGCAGTTGGTCGGCAGCAGAGTTTAACTTTGCTTAGGAGTTTTTTATGTAAGTAGTTTGAATGGATTTAAAGGAGAAAGAGTTAGTGTTTTCAGTGATAGGGGAGGGGACTATGAGTAGTAGGTTTTCTTTGCTATCTAGGAGGGAGGTGATATAGTTGATGAAGTGAGAGTTGAACTGTGAGGCTAAGGGCTCGGACGTATTACATGTGGTGGGAGCAGGGGTAGAGGTTTTACCAGGGTTAAGGAGGTGGTTGATATTTTGCTAGAACTTTTGAGTGTTGTCCTGGTCCTTTTGTTGGCACGTTAGAAAGTAGTTTTTTTTATCGTTGCTGACTTTTTTCTTAGCTTGGTTTCTGAATTGCTGATACAGGGTGAAATTACCTTTGTCTTTGGTCATATGATATAGTGACCAAGCTGTATCCCTTTGTTTAATTAGAAGTTTATTCTCATTCTATAGTCATGGTAATTGTTTGGATTTGTGGCATATTTTCCTGGCGGGGGAAATATTATTTAAGACGACTAGGAATTTGTTGTTGAAGTATTTCACTGCAAGGTCTATTTGTAAGTTTTTTAATAGAGACCAATCACCACATTGAAGTAGTAGATTAAATGTATCAGGGCAAAGGTTTTTCTTGCTATGGGTGTATTTGAAAATAATGCAATTATGAGTCTGAAATTTTTCTCTGACTAGAAATGTAGGAGCTTGGTCACTTAGTGTGACAGGTAGACAGCCAGCTTGGTACCCAGTATCCAGTCAAGTAATGACTATTTTTTGGAATGTTTATCAGTGTAGATGGGACAGCTTATAGTTTGGGCGAAGTTGTGTAAGTTATTAAAGTTGGCAGGGCAGTTAGAGGAGCAAGAGAGCCAGTCAGGTTTGAAGTCACCTAAGATGATAGTTTCTTGGCTGAAAGAAGAAGAGGACTAAGAAAGAAGGGATTATATGATAGGAAGGTTGTTACCTGGGGTCAGATAGGAGACTATGATAATAATGGCTTTTTGAGGATTAATATGCTGGTATGTGATGAGAATTTTAGCACTGGGGATGTCTGGGGAAGTACAGTTTAGTTTTTCTATTTCAAGAGAGTTTTTAAGGAAGCAATAATGCCTGACAGGGTGTGTGTGTTAATGTGTAATTAACGCCCACTCAGGGGTGTTATGAAGCACAATGCCACAGGCAGAGGACCTCTACACCCCCTGGAGGGGTGTTAATTATACATTATCACACACTCTGGAGGGCATTATTGCACACATACAATGGGCTGTCTGTAAAATTGTTGTGTTTTACTTATTTATTTTTTAAGTACTATATTGTTTTTTTATATATATTTTAATGTAAAATAGTCCCTCCGCCTTCCTACTAACTTGCTATAGTATATGTTAATGGTGTTGCAGGAAGCATGTTACATCAAATATGTATAAAAATAATATAGTATTAAAAAATAACAAGCAAGTGAAACACGACACTTTCACCTAAAGTCTATTCTCTCTTCCATACACAGTCTCTTCTGCTTTCACACACATACATATTCATACACACAGTCTCCTCTGCTTCCATACACACATTCACTCACACAAGATCTCTCCTCTTTCTCAATCTCTCACAGTCTCCAGCTGCTTTCACACACACATTCAGTCTCACTCTCTCTCGATCTCTCTCACAGGCAGTTTCCTCTGCTTACATACATGCATGCATTCACACATCACTCTTGCTTTCTTTACCACTTTCCATCTCTCTCTGTCTCCCACAAACACACACACACACACACACACACACACACACACACACACACACACACACACACACACACACACACACACACACACACACACACACAAAACACACACAGTCTCTCTGCTTTCATGCACAAATTCATGCACATATGCAGACAGAAACATAGACTCTTCTGTTTCACTTGACTGATCGCTCTCTCTCTTACTCAAATACATGCATGCACTCACACACACACTGTATTTTTTCTTTTTTTCTATTTTTTCACTCACTAAATGGCAAAAGTGCTGCTTAGCGAGTGTAAAATAATGGATAACACTCTCTCATTTTCACTGACATGTATGCATGCACTCACACACAGACATAGGCACACACACACAGACACACGCTTACCTTTTTTGTTGTTGTCTTCTTTTTTATATTTTACACTCACTGAACAGCAAAAATACTGCTTAGGGTGTGTAAAATAATGGCGGCTATTCTGTTTCCTCAGTCTGAGCTCCATGGCAGCTTGATAAGCTGCCGTGAAGCAGCAGACTTGTTTTTCATTGGGCATTACTTGTACATTAACACCCTGCTGGAGAATCAGGGTATTGATGTAGTTTGCCCATTGTCTAAACATAATTGTCACACCCCCACCTCGCTTGTTTAGCCTATCTTGTCTTATAATATGGCATCCATTTATTGTAATTTCAGAGTCTTTGATGTGGGGTTTTAACCAGGTTTCTGTTATGACAGCTATGTCTGGAGAGTAGGTGGCCAAGGTAGCATGGAATACAATGAATTTTATTTACAAGGCTTCTGAGACTGAAATTGGTTATTAGAAGATCTGAGGTAAAGGTTATAGGTCGTGAGGTATCTAGAATGGTATCAATGAGATTTTGGTCTGCTGTAGAAGAAGGGGATATTGGGGGAAATTGTTGATAGATTTTTTTTTTTTATAGGAAAGCAGATTGTCATTTTGGGACATTACTTACTGGATGGTGAAACGGGTGGCAATTAGGCTGGATGCAATGAACTGGGGTTACATCTTCAAGGTTTCAATGTCTGATTGTAAGACATAAGAGGCCTCAAGTGGCATCAGCTGTAGGATAAGTTTGAGAAAATGCAGTTACGGACTGAGATTCCATGAGTATTTGTAGTTCATCTAGCAGGTAATGATTTTGGTGTCAATCCTAAGCAGCAATTGATATTTCACGTACAGCAGGATTTAATGCCTTTGCAGAAGAGATGCCCGGGTATGGTTTTAGTGTGGTCAGAAAAACTGTCATGCTTGTTTTGGCAGAATGCTAGTAGTTTTATGGGTATTGAGTGAGCCCGGCTATTTGTACATTTTTGACTTGGCAAGTCATTTGGATACGGGAGCATTCATATAATAGAGCACAAGGATTTCAATGATAGGGACCAAGTGTGGTTTCAGAAGAATGGAGTGCACGTAAGTTATTTAGGGTTGGATTTGTTTAATGTAGACCTTACCTTGCTCATGGATGGTGCAGTAAAAAGGTTGTAGTAGGAGAGGGGGAACAGCTTGTTTCAGGCTGGTGGGAAGAGAACAGGAGCAGGCTTGGCCTCTTATTATCCCCCTCTGGTGTTTGGTTGACTTTGGAAAGATATTGATTGGCCAGTAAGGATAAGTGAGAGGTTAGGGCAACACTGCTTACTTTGGTTAGGGTGAGTGGACTACGCTGCCCTGATTAATTGTTACACAAAGTTATGTTAATGTTGTGATTAATAAATGTTATGTGGCATTATTGAATTGTAATTAAGAATGTGCCCAATAAAGTGGTGTTTAAGTCTGTTATTCTATAAAAGGTCATCATATGCTATTTCAGTGTGGAGTACATTATTAAATGGATCTGGACAAATGTAGTTTGGGCAAAAACTAAATTGTCCAGAGCTACTTTAAGTGGCTAGGGTAGTGAAGGACAGGGTAGAAAGGGAGAGTTAATGGAGGAGAAGAGGATTTGGGAGGGTCTTAGGGGTAGAGAGTTTGAGTGGGTAAGGTTAGGAAAGGGTTAATTTGTAGGGAGGAAGGCTGGGGAGGAAGTGAGGTAAGTGTGGGGTGTGGTTAAAGGCATTTATGTGAGAGTAGCAGAGTTGCGAGATTAGTTTTAGGTGTGAACTTGCAGCCCTCCCTTCCCTCCGCTATTTGTTATTATTTGAAGGGGATTCACTAATTTCATATGTGGTGGATGGTAGACAGAGAAGAGGGGCAGGCTTGCCCTCTTCTACTCCATCTCTGGTGTTATGTTGAATTTGGAAAGGGATTGATTAGCTACAGAAGTGATCGGGGGTACGCCGTTTCTGATAAGCAAGGGTAAGTGAGCAGTTAGGACAATACTGCATACTTCGGTCAGGGTGAGTAGACTACACTGCCCTGGTTAATTGTTAAATTAAGTTATGTTAAAGCTGTGATTAATAAATGTTATGCAGCATTATTGAATTGTAATTAAGAATGTTTCCAATAAAGTAGTGTTTAAGTCTGTTATTCAATAAAAGGTTATCATATGCTATTTCAATGTGGTGCTTGTTATTAAAGGGATCTTTACAAACCATGCATTAA
>NC_056737.1:565359557-565439557 GCF_019279795.1 Protopterus annectens
ATTCCAATATCTGCAGTTACCTGGATGTCACTAGGGCAACTAAACACCCCTTTTGTTGAGCCAGACTGTTTTGTATAAGATTTTGTAAATATATCTATAATTTGTTGTGTCTGAGAATAAATTTTAGAATCTGCACTCAGTTTATCAATTTGTGTGTCTTTACTCCTTCCACATCTTATACATCTATAAAAAAGTTTTCCTATTATGCTCAATATCTTTATATCAATTTTATTAAAAATTTTCTTGATCTTGTCTTACACTATGCTTAATCTGTTTGTCCAGCTTGTTTATTTCAATTTTCAAAGCTGTAGTTTGACCTCCCCTCCATTTCTTATATTTGTTGTCTCTCACCTTAATCAGATATCTTGTTCTTATGGAAATATATCCCCCTGATATCGTATGCCTGGATCCTGATGTTAAACATTTTTTTCGATTTTTTGCACTCAAACAATTTCTCTTTCAAAACTTTCTACATTTCATCTGCAGTTTTTCCACTGAACACCTTACTCCAGTTAGTTTTACACAGTGACTATTTTGCTTCCATATAATCTGTAATTAACCTTTTGTGCATTGGTTTAGATTTCAGTTTGGCAGAATTATCTGGCAACAAATTAACCTTTATAACCCCATGATCACTGCACATCAACGGTGGTAAAACTTAAAGTAACAGTAATTTCTATAGAAACACAAACAATGCCTAGTATGTTCTATCCCTGGTATTTTTTTTTATTTTTTTTTTACAATCTCAAGCAATTATTGTTCCTGAAAATACGTTGTGAATAATTTCCTTCCTAACATTGTTGAATCAGATTTCCCAGAAACAGACTGGAATGATACTAAGTCCCCCGCTAATATTGTTCTTCCTTCCTGTGTTTCATTCATTCTTCTAGGTCATCTGCGCTTGACTTTGGTGGTCTATACACTCCAACAATTGTTATATGTTCCAGGGCTGTCTTTATTATCACAGTTAAATCCACTAAAAATGTGATTAACACAAAATAAACTGGGAAAACAGCCAAAGGAAGCATGAATACGACTTAACACTGGATGTTAAAACTAAAAGCTTAACAAAGATAGTATTATTTAAGTGTGTATTAATTAATTATTTATTTTTGGTATAATTTTATGTATTAAAGGAATATTACTTATTTATTATCTTTTATTTTTTGTTTTATGTAGTCATACATAATAACAATGTATTTTGTTTATACATTTATTTGTTTACATGTTTGTAAACTCTAAGGTAGTTTATATATACCCCCAGATTGAAGAAACTGTGCAAGAATAAGACTACTCTTGCATGGAGTGGTTCGCCTCCATTTAGAACAGCAGCACGCCTTGCATATTCATGAAGGTATGCTGCTGTTTAATCTACATGGACATGAACTGTGAATGAGTATAGGGGGCATGTCCAAGTAGTGCACGGACACTAAGCATGCCTCCTGCACTCAGAAAGTGCCATATGGCACTTTCTAAGCCAAACTGGCATAATATTAGAGCTTTATTCTAATATTATGCCAATATTTCAGTGTCCATAGACACTGAAATGAAAGAATGATCATTTCAGTGTCTGCAGACACTGAAATAAAACTCAGAACAAGAAAGCAATGCAGAGGGTGTGTAACAGGTTCTGTAACACACCCCCTGCATTGTTAAAGTGATACACGATACTTTTGTAACCTGCTAAAGCAGGAAATGTATGCAAATGCACGCATAATGCGGGATAAATCCCCCAAAAGTGAAAAAGCACTAATATAGCCCCACAAACATAGAAAGTTGATAGAGAACAGGTCATGCATCAGCATGAATCACATAAGGGTAGAAGTCTGAAAGCAAATGTATGCCAATATTCCCTCAGAGCAGTGCATGTTAACAAAGGCATAAATGATGGAGGGAATAAATACTACATTAGGGACACACCTGAAAAATTGCCCTCACACACTTAGAAAGTTAATAGATAACAGGATATGTATTAGCAGGAGTCCTTGAAGGATAGAAGCCTGAAAGCCATATGAATGCCAGTATTTCATGATTGCAGTACCAAGTAGTTGTCAGAACACCACAATACCCGCCTATATAACCTAATAATATAATAATAATATATACTATTTTTCCCTAGCCTAAGGAATGTTTAAGTGTAGCTAAGTGGGTGTGCACATTATGGCCGTCCGCTTAGCATAGCTCAAACATCCCATGCAAATAGACAGATGAAATTTCTTGCCTGGGAGAGTGTAGTGGTTAGAGCTGTGGCTTTGCAAGCCGGCATTCATGGTTTGAGTCCCAAAACAGATAACATATTTTCTTATGTGAAAGTTGTGATAACATTATTTTAGTAAAATGAAATTATGTAGCAAATTTTTTTGTTAACCAGGGTTGTGTAGCAGTTCCAAAAGTGAGATGTCAGTGTAGAAAAGATATGAAATCCCAATATAAACACAAGTACCCCATACAGTATAGTCACACAAGAATATAATTTAATGAAAGCACATAGGGGGATGTCATGGAAGGTAAATATAAAATTATAATGTGTATATAAATATTATTTTATAATATAAAATTAGAAGTATGTTTGTGTCTTTTGGCTTTCGCCACAGCAGAACTCCGGTCCGCTAATGATTGGCAGTTGATTTTTACATACCGGCTTGCCAGGCCTGATGCACAACCTTCAATGAAGGTACGCCCATTCACGCATGTCTCCACGCAGAAAATGCTGTAGCTGAGAATCGAACCGGACAGCGTCTTACTGTGAGGCGAAAATGCTGCCGCAGCACCACCACTGCGGGTTTATAAAATTAGAAGTATAATATGCTTAAATGTGCCATAATCAAACTGTATTCATCAGACCTAGTTCTGCCTAGCAACAAAATAGACAACCCTGCCAAGTCTTGAACCCAGGATGCTGTCCTGGTCATTTAACATTAATGAAAAAAAAAAAATAGCAGTCCCCAGTATCAAACCCATGACAATGGGCACTACAGTCAGAAGACTGCATTACTACATCATCTGTGCTCTAGGAATTAATGTTGCTTTTTCAAACATATGCAAGAGAGGCATACAACATTAGGGAGAAAGCTTTGTTTAATCATTCATGTGTTGTATATACACACACACACACACACACACACACACACACATATATATATATATATATGTCTGATGAAACATATATATGAAACATAGTCATAATATAGATACACATATATAACAATATAAAGGGAAAAAGTGTGTGTGTGTGTGTGTGTGTGTGTGTGTGTGTGTGTGTGTGTGTGTGTGTGTATATATATATATATATATATATATATATATATATATATATATATATATATATATAAACATGCAGTGCAGTTATACCTCCGAATCATCCCTCTCAACATGTTAGTGCAAGAAACCTGAACAAAGGCTATAAAAAGGGGAATGGGCCACATATACGGACATATTTCAAATATTGCTGTTACAAATTAAGACATTTGCTACAGCAACAGGATGAATTTCAGCAGACAATTACTGATGGATATGAGGATGGAAACTGAAATGTTATGTCATATACTGAAATAAATCATTGGATCATCACCATGATTTTCCAGACAAATACAAATAAATTGTGGAACTGAACAAAACTATGGGCCAAACATCAGGAGATTCTGTGAAAATCCTGGCAATGGAAAGGTATGCTCAGAACCCCTTATTGCAATGAATCCAGACCAAGCCTGACAAAGTGGGGGGACAAAGGCCTGAAAATAGGGACATATCCGAAATACGTCAGTAGATAAGCTGAGAAAGTTGAAGTAGTAACATCGTATGTCCTAACATATTTCGACTGAAATATCACAATTCCAGGACTCAGTTACTTCTCATTAGATAATGACCTCAATCCCCACATCATCCCGGTGATGTGTCAGGAATACACAACAGTTATGGGGACCAGACCAAAAGATATCAGCTAGACAACTGGACATCCTATGGATATGTGGACATAACACAACATTAGGGAAACTACACTGAGCTACTGAGCAATGTCCAAACTACAATCAGACTGACATAACACTACCCAAGTCCAACTCTGGGGATGTACACATGCATTAGCAAATATAACAGGCGCTACAGTGATGTAACACTAGTGGAAAACAGACACTGGTGTGAAAGTGCATATCTTCAAACGATTGCACTACAGTCACAATGACATACCAGTAAGCAAATTGAACACTACAGTATAATGACTGTGTGAGAAACAAAATTCTGTTTGCCACTCACCCATTACCCCTACATATACTGGCAAAAGTCACAGTGTAGTGGAAATCCTGAGGAGTTGCAGGACATGTCACGGTCTGCATGTACAAACATATACAAGCAATAGGGAATCGGAAATCAGAGCAGCATGCACAGTCAGATAGAAAGGGCCCATGACACTCACATGTACCCCCTCCCTGCACAGCCCAAATAACATGTACACACTACACTGCTTCACAATCCTGACAGTCTTTTAACAATGGGCAGACATACACAGACCTCTCAAATGTACAGTTTCCCACAGAATGTATAGGCACAGGATCATATCTATGTCCGCTTCCTTGTTACATGTCTGGGGGTCTACGACATCACTGGGATGGTAGCAGGAATGAATGCAATACATAATGATACAACATACCTCTGAACCTCTTAGTGCATGACATCTGGACAAAGCCTGACATAATTGGGGAACAGATGCCCAAACACAGGGGTATATTGGACATATTGCTGTTATAATATAATCAAATGCAATAAATAAACAAATAAATAAATAAATGTAGACAGTTGCTGGTGTTACTGGCTTTGTTGTAATATATCTTTTCTGAGGGATATGAAGTCAGTAACACCAATGGATGTTATCATTTACTGACTGCATTCCCCACAGTATCCTACAGATTAGCCAAGTACAACAACTGTCTGGGGAACAGACCAAGCATATGATCCACTCATCTGGACAGTGTCTAGGCCTCTGTACATTGTAGAGGTATGACCGCAGTGATGTAACAGAATGGAAATCCCCTGACAGCTGGCAAACATGTCATCCAGCACCTTATAAAGCACAGTAAGACCAACATGACACTCCCCCACATTACTTCTGGGCAATTACCCATGTATATTCAAATATATCATGCACTAAAGGGATGAAGCTGTAGTGAAAAGCAGAGGATGGTAGAAAAATGTCCACCCAAAAGCATTTGCACCACAGTCACAGCAACATACCAGTACCTAAAATGAACTCTAGAGTAGAACAACTGTCTGAACAAACATATCCTGATTGCTAGTCACACACTACACTGATATATACTGGCCCAATTCACACAGTGCTGGTAATCCTGAGGTGTTACAGGACATTGCACAGTCAGCCCCTACAAGTATACAGACCTGATAGACCACAAACAGCTGTAACAGCATGCAGAGTCCGATAGATAAAGGAACAACAGCATGCAGAGTCAGATAGATAAAGGAACAATAGCACTCACATCTGCTACTCTCCCTTCCCAGCCCAATAAACATCTACACACAACACTGCTGCACAATATTGGCAGTCTGTTCACAATGGTCAGACATACATAACTGTCATATGTACAGATTTCCACAGAACTACCAGAGTGTGGAACCATAATCCTGGCCACCACTTCATACCATGGCCAGAAATCTGCTAGGTCATTGGCACGATAACTGGAATGCAATTAATGATATACCATACCTCTGTACCTTGTAGTGCAGGACATCAGGACAATGCATGATGTACCTGTGGGACAAGGGGCTGGAAAGAGGGACATATCACACATAACAGTGTTACAAACTGAAACAGTAGCTGGTGTTACACATGTTGTTGTAACATAACATCCCTGAAGGATATGATGTCTGGAACACCAAAGGATGTCAACTGACTACAATACTCACATTATCCTACCGACCCCACAAAAACAGACATTGTTCAAGGAACAGACCAAGCATAACAGGCAAAAATCTGGCCAGTCTGTGGACAACATGCCAGTTGAGAGGTATGTCTGAGGCATATCACTGTCAGATATCAATTCACCCAGTAAATGCATGCCCAGACAAACTCTGTCAATCTAGCAACCCTCCATGTGTATAGCAGCACTAATGACATTCAATCTGAACCCAATTCTGGATCTTTGTCACCCATGCTGTTGGGCTGTCTCCACATGTCCTGTCCTGTGAGGCATTTCCACCTACTGTCTTTGAACCTGTAGCCCACACACCTCTGTAATGTCTCCTACACAGGCAAGGAAAATGGACAAGGCCCACATGAAGGGCATCCCATATGTTGGAAATAGCAGCAGTGTCCAGGCCCACACCACAATACTATGTGGGCACCTACAGAGCTTTATGGCCTCACCAATACCCAACAGGGCAACATCAACCCCCTCAAGGTAGGCTGAATGCCTGTGGTGGACATCAGCAATACACAACTACCATCATAGGTGGAAATAATCACAGGATGGGCCAAGAAGGAACAGGTACCTCATTGGAAGCCATGTCACCTTGTTCTGCACAAGCAAATAAGGTCACAGGTGATGTACCCCAAGGCTGACTTTGAGTGAAAACTGGAGACATCCACCAAGGCAAATCACTAGGCCTTCTAGATGTATGTCTGCAATTCCAGAGGCAACACACATATCTTCTCTGTAGTGGTGGTCAATAACACCACATACACATATGCCATGGATATAGACAACCGGCTGCAGACAGGTGAAGTGTAAGCATCACCTCCTTGTCCCCAATAGGTGCACATGTGCATGTACAGCACCTGCCTCCCTCCCCTCATGATCAGGAAGCAGATAATGCCCTCTCAAAGGGAAAAAATAGAGGTCTCCACCGGCCAGATACCATTCCTGGCTGCATCCAACATGAGCACAGACATGGACTCTCAGACCCATTCCGCAGTGTAGTCAACCACAGCCTGAGAACCGGTGTCATCCCATCTGCACAGAGGACACACATAAAGTTGATAGAAAACAGGTTATGCATTAGCATTAATGTTCAGAAGGATACAAGTCTAAAGCTGAAATGTATGCCATTATGTCATGACACCAGTCCTCAATGACATGGCCGAAAACCTCACTACTGTCCATTTAATATACTAATCCAATAGGCAATAAATAAAAATATACAGCTCAAATCCCCAAAACAAGATAGTGTAGTGGTCAGAGTCCCAGCTTTGCATGCAGGTGTACACAATTTGAATAATACAACAGGCAATCCAAATTTACATGGGAAAGCAGTGTTAAAAGTGCTATGTTCATATTAAAATATGTGGTAAGTTATTTTTGTCACCCAGGGTAGGGTAGCTGGTATAAAATGGATGTGTGAGTGCATATAACATGTGAAAACACCCATTTATACACGTGTCTCATACAGTATAGTTACACCCCTTGCTACTGTAAGGAACGCACATACAGCCATGTCATGTAATGGAAATCATATACACTTACAAAATGAAGTAATTAGTGTTGTATATTATGATAATGAACTGTGAGCAAAGGTTAGCAATGCTCAGCTATGCTTAGCAGGTTCAACAACACATTTCTGTTGTCCTCACCCCCCTCTCTCTAGGGTTTGAGTAACCAAATTCACCTTCAAATTCTATACAAATGCACAGCTGTTGCTGTATAAGAAATGGACAGCTATGGACCTTCCGTACACCATCCTGCACATCCATAGCTATCTTTCATATTGTTCTTCCCTCTGCGTGCCCCTTTTCCACCATTTTCCTATCACCCCTTTATCTTTTCTATTAAAGAAGTAGTGCAGGTGTAAGTGTGAGTAAGCAGTTGTAAGAGCATCAAAATTATCAGGCCTGCTATCTCTTAGACCCAGGACACAGTACGCCATAGTTGGAGCAGTATACCACTGCACCACTTGAGCTGTACTGATTCTTGATGCTTTTTCCAACATATGCTCATTCAACAGTAGGGAAAATATTCTGTAGAATCAGTCAGGTTTCGTATTTATACATATATATGGAGATGTGTGTCTGTGTGTGTGTGTGTGTGTGTATATATATATATATATATATATATATATATATATATATATATAGACAAATCTATACATAATATAAATAATAATTTACTTATAAAATATACACAGAAAGACACACACACATACACACACACACACACACACACACACACACACACACACACACACACACACACACACACACACACACACACACACATATATATATATGGATTCACTTCAGAAGCTCGAATTACCAAAATCTCGAACTGCAAATAACCGAAACCAAAAAATCGAGTTTCAGAAACTCGAACTTCTGAAGCGAAACCAACAAATAAAAAAAAAACAAACACAAACCTTGTTTTTGCAGGGGGGCTTTGCCCCTCTGTGCCCCCCCCCACTTAAATATACCAACTCCAAGATCGCGCTACAGTGGGGAGATGGGAAATCTCCCGTCTTGCGCTGTATGCGGAAGCGCAAAATGGGAGATTTCTCATTTCCTGTCAACACCGCAAAACAAATAAAACATTACATACACACAGAGCATACAACAATACTTGCCTCTGTGTGCACGTAACATATTAAGATCATTAAACTCTAATTTTTGAACACTACACATATTCGATTTACTGAAATCTCGATCATATGGTCTCGACCATATGAAATTCGAGATTTCAGTCATTCGATTATGTGAAGTGTTTCCACATATACATATATGGTTTTACCTGACATAATCGACATGCCAGAAGACCGACAACGCAATCACCGAAACCACATAACCGACAGTGCAAAAACACGAAACCCCACATGCCCGACAACGAAATAACCGACGGTACACAAACACGAAACCTCATACACTGCACACACCATAATCACAACAATCAACAAACAAAACACATTCCCTGTCCAAAAACCACACACACAACACAAGCACACCAAAATCCCTACAAACCCACACTAAACCTCACATACACAACTATCTACAACCCTAACCCAAACCCTAACCCTAAGGTCCGTCACTACCGCACACTTACCTGACCTGCTCCCTAACCCTAACTCACTTAACCCGCCCCTAACCCAAACACAATCACTACCGCACACTTACCTGACCCGCTCCCTAACCCAACTCACTTAACCCAACCCTAACCCAAACACAATCACTACCGCACACTTACCTGACCCGCTCCCTAACCCTAACTCACTTAACCCTCCCCTAACCCAAACACAATCACTGCCACACACTTACCTAACCCGCGCACTGACCCTAACTCACTTAACCCACCCCTATCCCCACACACCGTCAATATCCACACTTACCTTACTCGCACCCAAATGTCCGTCACTACATACTTACACAGCCTTTTCCCATGTCGGTATCCTCGGCGTCGGTGTTTTCAACCATCGTGTCGGTCTTCTGAACAGTCGATCTTCTGGGCCTCGCGATTCGCTTGTCGGTCTTCTGGCATTTCGACTAACTCAGGTAGACCCATATATATATATATATATATATATATATATATATATATAAAGAAACTATACACATAGTGAATATATATATATATATATATATATATATATATATATATATTTATTTATATATATATATATATATATATATATATATATATATATATATATATATATATATATCCATAACATGTAACAGTCTTACCTCAGAACCATACCTACCAATCTCTTACTGCAAGAAATCTGGCCAAAGGCTGTCCAAATGGGGGGTCAATGGGACAAAACTAGGGACATATTTCAAATATTGCTCTTATAAATGCAGAATGTTTCCAGAGTGACAGGGTTTGTTTTGGCATACATGTTCTGAAGGTTGTGAATTCTGAAACTGAAATGTATGTCATCATTTACTGTCAGAAATCCTCAGATCATCACAGTGATTTACCAATGAAATAAAAATAATGCATCTGTGGAACAGACCAGAAATATGAGCAATAAACCTTGACATACTGCAACAATACAGACAGTCCCAAGGTATGCTCAGAACCACTTAATGCAATGAACCTGGGCCAGGCCTGACAAAATGGGGGGAGAAAGTCATGGAAATAGGGACATATCTGAAATACTGGAGTAGATAAGCTGACACAGTTGCTGCAGTAACACCCTCATGTCTGTCCTAACATATATTGACTGAAATAGCACAAGTCAAGCACTCAGTTACTTCCCACTAGTTAGTGACTGAAGTCCTCACATTAGCACACTGATGTGTCAGAAATACACAACACTTATAGGGGCCAGGCAACACTATGTCCTATAAATATCTGGACATAACATCACATTAAGGAAACTATACTCAACTGCTAATCATGTCACCAAGCACTGTCCAAACTACAGTCAGACTGACACAACACTAACCCAAATCTGCTAGGGGGAACTACACATGTATTGGAAATTATATGGCACCACAGTGATGTCACAGCACTGAAAAACAGACACCAGTGTGAAAGTGCATACACACAACCAATTCAACCACAGTCACAGTGACATACCAGTAAGCCAAAGGAACAGTACAGTATAAGGACTGTGTAAAAAAAAAAACATCTCAACATGTTTGCCACTCACACACTACCCCCACATGTACTTGCCCAATTCTTAGTGTACTATGATGCCTGACTGTGGTACGGGACATATCTCAGTCTGTCCCTACAAACATATGCAGATGATAGACCACCAGAAATAGGAACAGCATGCACAGGCAGATAGAAAAGGAACCATAACACATACATCCACACTTCTCCCTACACAGCCAGATAACACTGACACAATACACTGCTACACAATCCTGACAGTCTGTCAACAATTTCCAGAAATACACAGACCTCTCAACTGTACAGAGTCCCACAGAATGTCCAGGATTTCCCTGCATATATAAGGCCCTTCCACTTAACATGTTTGACAGACTGATACATCACTGGAATAATGTCAGGCATGTAGGCACTAAATAATCATATACTATAACTATCAACCTCTTACTGCATAACATCTGGACAAAGCCTGACATAATTGTGGGACAGAGGCCCAAAAACAGGGGCATATTTGAAATATTGCTGTTATAAACTGATAATGTAGCTGTTGTAACAGGGTTAGTTGTAACATATATTTTCTGAGGGATATGAGGTCAAAAACACAAATGGATGTTAGCAGTTACTGACTGCACTCCCCAGAGTATGCAACTGATTCTCCAAAGACAAAAAAACAATGTCTGAGGAACACACCAAACATAGGAGTCCAAATTCTGGCCATTCTGTGGATAGCCCTACAGGTGAGAGTTATGTCAAACACATAACACTGTCAAAATAAAAATCATGCAGGAACTTCATGTCCATACGAACCCTGTTAGACTAGCAATAATCCAAACGTATAACAGCAATACTTACATTATGTCCCTATGTCTGGAACATTCTCCCCTATTTTGTTGGCCTGTCTCCACAGTTTGGGTTGCAAGAGGTATTTCCAAATACCCTCTGTGATGTTGTTGTTCACACACCTCCATGAAGTCCTCCTCACTGGCAAGAAAAAGGGCTAATGCTCATATGATGTACTCAATGATAGGAGTATGTTACCATGCCATTGGCTATATGAATAACAACAAAGCTGTCCTGCATGCAATTATCATTTGGGGGACACCAATTGGTGCACAGGCCATCAGCTGCTCATGAGCATTACCTACAAAAGGCAAGCTGCTGCCTATGCAAAACAGATGTACACCCTACATCCTTGAGAGTTAGAGAGAGAGAGAGAGAAACAGCAAAAATAAAAAACAATCAGGACATAACCACCTACACTTGAATAAAACAAGCATGTATGTCAAACAAGTAAGAATGCAATGAACTGTAGAAGGGGGTATGTAAGAATGGGAAATAGTAACTGTAACATATATGTCTCAACAAGATTTGCTGTACTGATATATTGCTCATCAGATCCTATGACCATAGCATCTGGGTCTGTCTGCAGTGACATAGATCATAGGTCAGGTGCCTCAGTCACCCTAGGAAAGGATGTCTCACATGTGACTATTACTGCAGTGTGTGTTGAACAATACTGACTGTGACAATGCTAGGCCAGCTACTTGGATGTTGTACATATCCATATCTTACTTGTGAATACAACTATGATATACTTGGTTGTCTCAGAAATGTGAGAGACCTATACATGGTATTTGCATAGTAAAGTACTGTTGCACACATATGTGTTGAACTGCATGTGCTATACTGAGCTCATACCATTAAACTGTCTAGTGTTATGCACACTGACCATATGTGTGCCTCATATTTGTAGTCATTTACTCATACAGTTGTGTTATGTCTGGCAAAGCATTGGCAAATCTGTGAAGACTGACATCTCATCTCCTTCTTTTTCTTCTGGCTGTTCCCATTACGGGTCTCCACAGTGGATCATCTGTTGCCATTTCTGCCTGTCTTCTGCATTCTGCTCTGTCACAACAACCACCTGCATGTTCTCTCTCACCACATCCAGGAACCTTATCTGAGGCCTTCCTCTTTTCCTCTTACCTGGCAGCTTCATCCTTACCATTCTTTTCCCAATATACTCAGCATCCCTCTGCAGCACATGTCCAAACTGATGTAATCTTGCCTCTCTGGCTTTGTCTCAAAACCATCAAACATGGGCTGACCCTGTCATATACACATTGCTAATCCTGTCCACCCTCATCACAACCAGTGCAAAATAACATCTGTAACTCTGCCATGTCCAACTCTGATGCCTGCCTTTTTATCAGTGACACTGTCTCCAACCCATATAACATAGCAGGTTTCACTACCCTGTTGAAGACCTTTACTTTCACTTTTACTGGTACTCATCTGTCACAAATCAGTACTGACACTCTTCTCCACTCTCTCCATCTTGCCTGTACTCTCTTCTTCACCTGTCCTCCATAGTTGTCATTACTCTGAAATGTTGATTACAATCATTTATACTCATCTACCTTTGCCAACTCTACTCCCTGCATCCTCAACATTCCACTACCCTCCCTCTCATTCACACACAGATATTCTGTCTTAGTCCTGCTGACCTTTATTCCTCTCCTCTCTAGAGCATATCTCCACCTCTGCAGGTTCTCCTAAATCTGTACCCTACTCTCAGTACAGATCACAATGTCATCTGCAAACATCATAGTCAACGGGGACTCCTGCATGATCTTGTCTGTCAACCTGTCTATCACCATTGCAAATCAGAAAGGGCTCACAGCTGATCCCTGATGTCATCCCACCTCCACCTTAAATGCATCCATCACTCCCACCACAGACCTCATCACTGTCACGCCACCCTTGTACATATCCTGTACCAGTCTTACATATATCTCTGCCACTCATGACTTCCTCATACAATACCACAACTCCCCACTAGACACCCTGTCATATGATTTCTTTACATCCAGAAAGAAACAAAACAACTCCTGACCTTCTCTGTACTATTCCATCAACACTCTCAGAGCAAACATTGCATCTGTAGTGCTCTTACCTGGCATGAAAACATACTGCTGAACACTACTCATCACTGACCTGCTTAACCTAGCTTCCACTACTCTTTCCCATGACTTCATGCTGTGACTGATTAATGTTATCCCTCTGTAGTTACTACAGCTCTGCACATCGACCTTATTCTTAAAATGGTACACAAACACTTTCTCTCCACTCCACATGCATCCTCTCACTTTCCAAGATATCATTAAACAATCTGGTGATAACCAACACTGCCATTTCCCCTAAACACCTCGATGCTACCACAGATATGTCATGTGAACCAACAGGTATTCCAGTATTTGTCCTCTTCATAGCCATCCTTACTTCCTCCTTGGTAAGCCATTGCATTCCCTGATTCACCATGCCTACATCATCCAACCATCTCTCTCTCATTCTCTTCATTCATTAGCCTCTCAAAGTACTCTGTCCATCTGCTCAACACACTCTCCTCACTTGTGAGTACATTTCCCTCATTATCCTTTATCACCCTTATCTGCTGCACATCTTTCCTAGCTCAGTCCCTCTGTCTAGCCAACTGGTACAAGTCCTTTCATTCCTCCTTAGTGTCCAACCTGTCATACAAGTCTTCATATGCCTCATCCTTCACCTTTGCCACCTCTCTCTTTGCCATGCACCTCATCTCCTTATACTCTTGTCTACTTTCCTCATCTCTCTGACAATCCCACTCCTTCATTCCCAACCTCTTTCTCTGTATACTGTCCTGTACTTTCTAAGTTCACCACCAGGTGTCCTTGTACTCCTTCCTCCTTCCACATATCACACCAAGCACCTTTCTAGCTGTCTCCCTTACTAGCTCTGCTGTACTTACCAAGATATTTGTAAATTGTCACTGACACCCAGTGCCTGTCTTAACTATTCCCTGAACTCCACCTCACAATCAACATTTTCCAGTTTCCACCATTTGATCCTTGGTGCTACCCTCACACTCCTCCTCTTCTTGATCATCAGCATCACCATACAGACAAACAGGCTCTGCTGCCTAACTACACTTTCCCCTGTCACCACTATACAGTCTCCAATCTCCTGCAAAATGGCCCTTCTAAATTGGATATATTTCATCTGTGTGCATCTCCCTCCACTCTTGTATGTCACCCTGTGCTCCTCCCTCTTGTTATGGTATGTATTCACCACAGCCATGTCCATCCTTTTTGTCAAATTCACTACCATATCACTGTCTGCATTCCTTTGCTTAACAGCATGCATACCCATACCTTCCTCATCCCCTCTGTTCCCTTCACCAACATGGCCAATGAAATATGCTGCAATCACCACTCTCTCACCCAGTCATCACTACGTCATCCAGTTGACTTCACATTTTTCTTTCTCATCCATTGCACAAGCAACCTCTGTAGCATATGCACTAACAACATTCATCATTACACCATTATTTTCCAGATTCATAAACATCACTCTATCAGACACGTATGTCATCCTCCAAAAACACCCTTGGCATACTGTTCCTTCAGGATAACCCTACCCCCTTTCCCCTCCAATCCACACCGTGATAGCACACTTGTGACCTGCCTCCAATACACTTAGCTATACTTCACTTCCATCTGGTCTTTTGCACACACAATGTATCCACCATCTTCTGGCCATCATATCAGCTAATTCTGTCCCTATAACAGTCATACTGCCAACATTAAAAGTTCTTACCCTCAGTACCACACTTCTAGCCTTTCTCCTCTCTTCCTGCCATACAAGTGTTGGGCATCCTCCAGGGTATGTCTGTCAATGCAAAGGCTACTGTGTTATTGAATGACTCAAGGGTGTTACAGCATATTAAGACAGTGACACTAATTTTATCCCATTGCCCCCATGTATGTGGGTGTCCTACAGATGTCCTGCTCTAATGGCTTGAGAGGGATGACTGGACAGCAAGACTGTCAATGCAGTGTGCCATACTGACATAGAACAGAAATGTATATCAGATATTAACTGTGAACATGCCAGTACGAGTAAGTGTATCTGGCCGCCTCATAACAACAGACATGGGATGCAAGATGTTAGTTAAATAAGCTGCACATGTTGTACATGTGTATAATCTTAGTTACTGTGCATCTAACAGAGTGACATTTATACAGCTACTGGTTGTTGCATTGCCCTGACACAGTCATGGGTACTACAATAAGTATGATTATCTGTTTGAAATTGGAGAGGTGTACAACCATGTGTGTGCATGCCTACTACAAACAGCTATATGAACAACAACATAGCTGTATGGACTCAGCAATACCTTACTTGTAAAACCTGCCTCCACCAAAGTAGAGTAATCCCCTTTGCTGGACAGCAGCAATACACAAACCACAGACTTGGTCCCTATATTGGCTGTACAGGGCAAATTAGGAGCTGGCACCAACTTGACATCAAGTCAGCCTTTTACCAATCAAGCATATAAGGTCACAGGTGGAGTACTGTAAGGCTAACTATGAGAACCAATTGGACAGATCCACCAAGACCAATCACAAGGACATCTTCACATATGTTTGTAATCTCAGAAGCAACAAACCAACCCACACTGTAATGGTGGTCAATCACATACACACACAACATAGCTATAGCCAACCTGCTGCAGATAGGTTTAGGGCAAACATCACCCCCTGGCTCAGCATCACTATAGGTGGATATGCACAGCACCCACACCCATTCCCTCATTACCAGTGAACAGGTACATATTGCCTACTGAAAGGCAACAAATGTAAGTATCCATGGGACCTGATAACATCCCTGTCTGCATCCTACATGAACTCAGGCATGTGTTCCCAGATCCATTAAACACTGTAGTCGCACCAAGCCTTGGCACCATCCACACCCCATCCACATGGAAGATGGCCATTGTCATCTCTCTACACAGACATGAATGAGGAGTAGAGGATTACGAAATGAACTAGCCCTCATTGTGGGGAACATGACACATCAGGAACAGCAGTGCAATGCAAGCAGATACAATGCTGATAGATTACAGGGGTATGCTGTGGTTGTGAGTGGTGTCTACTGGTATTCAATGTAGCTGTGCAGGTTTTGTACATACTGTTACCAAATGTATGAGGTCCTGTAATGTGTTTCCCTTTTTATGTCTTCCAGGTGCGATGTCACATCAGCAAAGATCTACTTTCTCAGTGGCTGAGACAAGTATAATCATAGGCGCCATACTACAGAACCATGGCATAATGTTTGGCCAGAGCCAGCAACATCTGCAGGAGAGGACCAGCCTGTGGGATGACCTTGTCCACAGGGTAAATTATGTTGGCCTGCATCCATGTACATATGAGCAGGTCCAGCATCGTGCAAATTACCTCATATGCCATGCCCGGCAAATGGCTGCTGCAGTGGCCAAGGGCTGCACAGCCACAGGTGGGGGCCCAGCCATGCAGCCCCCACTGACACACACCAAGGAGCTCCTCGGCAACCTTGGGGCACCCATCCCAGTACAACATCATGGTACAGTCCCCCCCTACATGCTGGAGGTGGGTGGCACCCAGACAATGGACGAGGGGTGTGCAGGTAAGGTCCCAGTGGAGATTACTAGACTAGTGTAGCAGACATACATGTATTTATAGAGTATCTATGTGCATGTGTCAGGTCAGAGTGCAATTGTGGATGGAGTTTTCTAATGCACAGAAGTGCACATCTATGGTGAAGGACAGCAAATTGTGTAGTATCGGGGGTGTACTATAAATGTGCAGACATGCTGCATCCATCCTGTACCAATGCCACATGTGAGTCTGCTAACAATACTTCTTTCCTACAACTACCTAGGTCCCTCCGGTCTGCATGTGGGATGGCAGCCTGAAGCTGGTGAGTATGGAATTATTCTGTTGTGGTTTGCCAATACCCCAGGCATGTGAAGGCCATGCAATGTACCATGCACAAAACTGTCACTCATAGCCATATTGCTTTATGTGCATGTTCACTTATGGTGGCATTAACTGCATTGCATCACAGTGGTCACCACTGGGGCCTATCTGAAGAGAATGTAACATCCCTATAGCATACTTCACAATCTGTCAGTGCAAGACTTCTGGACAGAGACAAACAAAATGGAGGGACACACATTACTATCATACAGTGGATATAAACAGTGTACACAGCCCTGTTAAGATGCCAGCTATTTGTGATATATATACAAATTTAGATCACAATATGTCAGTCCACACCTTTTCCAACCTGCAATGTGACCTATGACATGAACAATTCACTTGTAAAACCAATGAATCTGTTGGGCACCAAATATGGAGTAAACAAACCTTACAATAAGCTGGATGCATATGTGTGCACACCCTTCAAATAATATTTTATTGTAGCAGCTTGTGATTTACTGACAGCATTCAGTCTGTTTGGGTACACACCTGCCATCAAGTGAAGACACTCCGAGTAACACCAAATAACAGACTGCTGTCCAAGTAGGATATTTATGACATTTCCTCAATTGCCTGCAACAGCAACAGCCACGGTTCATAGGCTCATAGGTTCATAGGTTGGTGCTAGGCTATCAGCCCTAGGGCCTATACAAGCCAAGCCATAACAATTCCCTGGCTATTTCTTCCCACAGTATTTACTTCCCTGGACCCCTGTCTAGCAGGGTGACTGATGTGATGCCTGGGGTGAATTTCCTATCTCCCATCCAATCATCAATGTTCCTTTTGAAGAGGGCCAAAGAGGCACTCTGCTTGACATGTATGGGCAGTCTATTCCAGAGTCTGAGGAGTCTCTGGGTCAGGAACCTATCCCTCCAGCATGTTTTGGTCATTGTGATGACAAGGTTTAGATCCCTGGAGTGTGTGTTTCTGAGGGATTGGGATTTATTTAACTGTAGCATGTCCAACAGCTCTGGGTTTGACAAGGCCTTGTATGTTAAGCAGAGATCGCCTCTGAGTAGACGATATGCGACAGAGTATAGCTGGAGTTATTTTAGATGGTCAGCATAGGGCATCTGCTTTAGGCCCATGATTCTTTTAGTGAGGTATTTCTACGGCTTTTCCAGTTGTTGCAGATGTCTTAAGAGGTAAATACCAAATGGGGCATTGTATTCTATAATGGGTCTAATGAGGGATGAGTACATGGCTTGCAGACAGCTTACAAAGCAGCAAAGGGATCTCATACTTGAAAGGTATCAGTCAAGAGTAGGATACAACAACATTACCACAGCATTGCATACACCATGGAACACAGTGGAGACAGTTGTCAAAAGGTGGATTGAATAAGGGACAACAGTGCTGTTGAAAAGAACCTGACATCCCTCCAAAAATAATGACAAAACATGTCAAAATCTGGTCAGGAAAGTTGCCAGGAGACATACAGCAACACTGAGGGAGTTGCAGGTATCTCTTGCAAGTACTGGTGTTGTGTACTATATGTGAGAACACTCTCCCATATTCTGCATGCGTCTTGCCTATGAGATATGGTCAGAAGATGGAAGCATTTCCCCACACCAAAAGACATCCAGGGGTGGATACAATTTGCAATACAGCACATCAAGTCTCCCAAAGACGTGTGAAAATGTGTTATGGTGTAATGAGACTATGGCTCGACCTCACAGCCACAATACCAAAAGGTATGTGTGGTGCACAAGCAACATCGCTCTTAACCTGAAGATCAACATCTCCATGGTGAATGACATTTGTGGCAGTGGCCTGCTGTGGGTATGCTGTTCAAAAGCCAGAACCGGGCTTGTAGTCATGGTGGTGGGAATTCTGAACAGTTCCAAATAACACCCACATCTGGCCCAAATCCATCAGGTGTCTGCAAGAATGCTGAGGATGGGGAGGGGTATCAGCCTTCAACATGACAAAGACCCAAAGCATACATCCAAAGCTACCAAAGAAAGGCTCCACCTGAACACACTCATGGTTATGGGTTGGCCCAGCCAGAGCCTAGATCTACACTAGATAGAAAAACCCAGTGTGACCTGACGAGGGCTATGCACATGAGCTGCCCTTGCAATCTGACACAGTTGGGTGACCTTTGCATGGAAGAGTAGCCAAATAAGGCCAACTCAAGATGTGCCACACTGATAGACACCTTCACAAGAAGATTGAATGCTGTAAGTCACTTACAAGGTGTTTCAACAAAGTATAATTTTAATGGTGTGCACACTTATGCAACCACCATATTGTACATATTGCAGTCATTATATTTTACAAGTAACACAATTGTTTATCGATTGGATTGCACAGGTCATATGTCAGATGAAAGGTGGGTAACATATCTGAATGCATTATTGCAGTCTCATCTCATATGTTACAAGAACATGGCATGCTAACAAGGTTGTGTACACTTATCATATCCACTGCAAGCTTAGAAGGTTGGTGGTGTAACAAGAATTGTGTGACCATACATTTACTGCTGATTTGGAGTTCAGAAACTCAAATGTATGTCATTAATCAGTGATGTCACTCTTCAGATCATCCCAATTATGTATCATAGAAACACAGGGGTTATGAAAAACAGAGCAAACATATTAGCCAGACATCTAAATATCCAGCGAGGATCTGTACAGTTATGAGGTACATTGTGTAATACTTGCCACTGTGCTATACAGGTGAACAGCAATGATGTGTACATGGGTGCAGTCTGTGCTGGGGAAGGGCCAACACCTGCTACCACTAATCACATATCCTAGAGCTCTATATTGTTAGGTACATGTAGTAAAACTGGCTGCAATGCATGATGTTGAGGGCTGTGTGTCATGCATGTCACCATTTGGGTAAAGTGTGGTCTGTGTAATAGATTTGTGCCACCTCACCTGTAAGTGTGTGTGTGTGTGTGTGTGTGTGTGTGTGTGTGTGTGTGTGTGTGTGTGTGTGTGTGTGTGTGTGTGTGTTTACCAGCCACCAAACTCAAAGTTCAGGTATTAATGTAAATATGCTGTCTTCCCCTTACAGCTGGTGATGGGGTTTGGAGTCTCTCCTGCTTGGTAACTGATTTCTTTATCTCTGCAGACTCTGACAATGATGGTAGGAATGGTGAGGTAGAGGTGGAGTTGTCAGGGGCTGAATCTGTGCCATTGGTTGGCATCTGATTCTTGTCCACACCATCCCTGCACACAGTGACAATGCCCACACATACCGTGCCACCAGTGGTCTCAGATGGACAGTTGGCAGGTGGTAGCATTAAACAGGTTAGTGTGGTGACTATGGCAAGTGTGAGTGCAGACACTAGCAATAGCCAAAGTGCAGGTGAGGTCCCCCACAGGTGGGTGAAGAGGGGTGCTCACAGGAGGACCACTGCTCATCAAGCCACTGTTGCAAGTGCCACAGCAGGAGTCACCAGATGCATGTTTCAGGCTGTCATGGATGCACAGTCATGTAGTGAATGCCACACCAGAGAAATACTCAGGGTGGTGGATGCAACTCTTTGTGATTTACGTGGTGATATACATGACCTTGTTGAGGCCACACTTCAAAATATTGGGGTAATGAATAGATGGTGGGGTAAGACCTTGTTAATCCTCGAACGTGGCATGTCTGTGCTACAGTGTGTGTTGGGAGATGGGCATTAGCCATGTGGATGTAGGTCAGCACCAACAACAGCTTAGAGTCTATGGGGCTGTGCACCTTCACACTCCTATAGTGGCAGTGACACCAGCACTACTGAAGGGGGGTTGCTGTTCTCATCAAAGCAGAGCAGGCCATGGGCACATGATCCTGTTCAGCCCCGTCAAGGGCACGGATCCAGCAGATAGTAGTCATCATCAGGAAACAGTACTGCATCTGGCCTTGGGCCTGGTGGTGCCAGTGGTACCCCTGGCAGGACCAGTTCCCATGTTCGTGGGCAGAGATGTTGAAATGGACACGCTGCTATGTACGGTCCACAGCTGTCCAATGTACCACTGTGTAGGGCAGCAACATGACATGACTGTGTGCATGCATACAGACACACACACACACACACACACACACACACACACACACACACACACACACACACACACACACAGACACACACACACAGACACACACATCGGTATCACAGGCAGGTCAACCTCAGACACACACAACACCTCTGTACAGCCATCAGCAGTAGTTGTTCCTCATGGAATTAACTCCAGTACTTAGTAGTTATGACCACACCTCCTGGCATGATTAAAGTGCAGTTCTCTGTGCTTTTGCCCATTAACCTGGTGCACTTGGGCATTCTGGCGTATTGTTGCAACTGCCTCATGTACACAGACAACCCTCTCTTCTAAACTCCCAACACTCAGATGTCTGACAGATACCCCTATATCACTGAATTGAAAGATATGCACTCTCCAGCAAAGACTGGACTAGCTGGTCAAGAGGAGAACACATCACATGGAACACATACCTTTTCATAACACCCACTATCACAGCTCTGACATACTAACAATAACCACATACCCACCTTTACAGAGGCACTCAGTAGACATTTACTCAAATAGCATAGAACACCAAGACAGACACCCACTCAACCACCACAACACAGCACAAACCACAGGACACATATCTCACCTACACAGTGTGCCCCTCAACCTAAGCCACAAAGGCTAACCACCTTGCCTGATGCAGTAATCATAAGTAACTCAATAGTGAGACACACAGATGTCCCACTCACTAGGTTGAACATGGAGGAGGTAACAGTCAGCTGTCTATCAGGTGCCAGAATTCAACACATAACACACCCAGTCAGGTCAGTCCACAACAACTACAACTATCACTCTGTCATTATCCATGTGTGTGTGAATGACCTGAGACGCAACTCCATGGACTATATGAAAAGAGACATGCTGGAGCTCTCAGATTATGTGCGCCAGGCAGGTATGACAGTAGCCCTGTGCAGTATACTACTGTCACCCAGAATGATACCGCAGTAGAAACAACAAATGATTGACTTCAACAATTAGCTTAAGTGCCTGGTGTCACTCTCATGGGATCCAGTATCTGTCTGCTTGGGATGACATGATTGACAGACTGCGATGGCTTGCCAGAGATGGTCTGCATCTGTCACCCCTGGGTTTACAGGTACTGGCTAAGTGTCTTGCCACCCCTATAGTGCATTTTTAGGTGGTATTCCAAATCAAATTACCACTGTAACAGTTATGCATATATGCAATCTGAGGGTCATGCTGCTCAACACTAGACATCTACATTTTGAGATGCAGCCACTCAAAGCACTCCTCAAAATGGAGAACATTGATATTTGTGCTGTAACGGAGACCTGGTTTACAGCAACAGACAGAACCCCTGCACTACCAGCTTATAACTCATTCCACACCTGTCAGCCCCAAAACATGGACCACAGCTCCAAAGGCAGTGTCTATATTAATAACAGATATGCACACATCCAGAGTAGTATCCCAGCATAAGTCATCTGAGATACTTCAGGTACAACTGACATTGGGTAATATTGCAATCCAGGTCATAGCCTGCTATAGGTCCACATCCATGTCCCTAGACTCTCAATCCACATTCCTCAACACCCTGTAATCTATCAAGGTCCAACATAACACTCTCATACTAGGAGTGTTCAACTACCCCTCCATCAACTGGAAAAGATACTCAAGCACCAATACACAGGCCCAAACCTTCCTGGAATTCAACAGTTCCAATGACATGGACCAGCTCATTCTGACACCCAGTAGAGGAAGCAACATCCTTGACCTGTGTTGATTACTAATATATGGGACCGTTGCGTGACAACAGTAGTCAGTCACTACCTGGTCAGATCCAACATAGAGTAATCACCATGGAAATCCACATCTTACCCACATACCTCCGCAAAGGTAACCACCTTGAAAAACATATCCAAAGCCAACTTTGGACTCATAAGAACAGAGATGGCAAACTTCACAGCATCCATGCCAATGGAAAATACCTGCATGAATGCTGAATCATACACAAATGCACTGTACAAAAAAGTACATCAATGCATGGAACTAGCCATACCCAACAAAACCACGACACTCTTCTCCAAACACTGGAAGCCAATCTTGTGGTCCCCTGCCATTAATAATCTGCACAACAGAAGAAAGAAGCTGTTGCAGAAAAAGGTGTAGTCCCAAAAGTGCTAAACCTCCCTTATTAGACTCAACAACAACTTCAGGTCCCTCATGAAATCATTTAAAGCAGCCTTTGACAGCAGAATTGCAGCAGACACTGACAACAATCACAAATCCGTTGATAGTTATATCAAGAACCTCCATGCCAATACCCAGAAGTGCTCTGAGTTACTGCACAATGCTACCTCTTATACTGAGCCAACAGATATTGCCAACATTCTTGCCAACACATTCAATACCAGCTTTACCCCTCTTTCCCTCCTAGGGGAACAATCAGAATGCCAGAAGAATGCCAGGCACTCAGGATTACTGCCATCCAGGTTACACCTGCATTGTCCATGGGAATGAATACAGTTTCCATGGGACCCCAACTCATCCCTGGCTTTGTTCTGCATGAAATACAAAGATGCCTTGCACCACATCTGTGTGTCCTCTTCAGTCACAGCCTCACCTCTGGCTTTGTCCCTCCCAAATGGAACACTGCTACAGTCATCCCTCACCATAAAGGCGTGGCAACTACAGACCCTAGGAATTATCAGTCCAGTAGCCTGAGTCTGATATGTACAGCTATGGAGTGCATCATCAGGGACCTGATTGACAAACATATAGGTAATCTCCTAACTCTGGACCCCGCACAGTTTGGCATTGTGAAAGGGAGATCATGTCTGCTCAACCTGGTTGACTTTTTTGCGTCAGTCACTAGGTCTGTGTACAGCCTATATCAATCTGGCAAAGGCTCTTGATACCATTCCTCAGTCAGGAATTCTGGATGAACCCACCAAACTATGCATCAACCCCTATATCACTAGAGTGGTTGTAAATTGGCTCACAGATAGAACACACAGTGTGAAAGTAATGAGCTCCAAGTTAGACTGCCAGCCAGTCATGGGTGGAGTCCCACAGGGATCAGTCCTGGGTACTCTCCTGTTCAGTATCTACTTCTTAATAGTCCAGGCCAACACAAAGGATCTCTGGCTGACCAAGTTCATAGACAACTGCAAGCTGGGAGCCATCATTAACTCCACAAGTGATGCAGACATCCTACAGAAAGGCCTCACTGAGACCACTGACTGGCGTGGAAACCATGGCCTCAAGCTTAACACCACAAAACGCATCATCAGCCCTTTTGGCAAAATCTCAGTCCTCACTATGTGCCATATTGATGGGAGGCCACTAAACACTGTAGGCATTATAAGAGATCTGGAGACACAGGTTGACAGCAACCTCTCCTTTAATCACCACATTGCCACACTGGTCAGGAAATCCTTCTATGTGGAACATCTCATTACCAAGGGTTTTGCATCTAGGAAGAAAGAAGTCATCATCTCTGTGTACTCTTCCCTCATTAGACCAATCATTAAGTATAATAGGCCATTTGTGATGTACCTCACTAGAAACCTGCAACAGCTGGAGAGGCCACAGAAGTACCTCATAATGATGATCCTAGGCATTAAACACATGTCCTACACAGACAGACTCAAAAGATGATGTGATATTCTCTGTCTCATATCATCTACTTAGAGGCGATCTCTGCTTGACTTGCAAATTTATGTTTGACCCAGCTCTTTTACAAATGCTACATCTAAAGACATCCCAGTCTCCCTGCACCGCACACTGCAGGGATCTTGACCTCAGTACCACAATGAACACAACATGCTGGGGGGCAGATTCCTCACCCAGAGACAGCACATGCCCTGAAATAGACTTCCCATACATGTCAAGCAAAGCACCTAGATGACCCTGTTCCAGAGAGATCTTGATGAGTGGATGCGTAATAGATAGTTCACACCAGGGATCACTCCAGTGGCTGTACTTGATGGGAGCACTGGGAAATAATGTCAAGTGTCACAATGATAGGGCACTTCTATGGGCTAGGCTTTTAATGACTCTAGGGCCATTAGCCTAGTACACACCTATGAACCTATAAGGAGAGTGACATCGGCATGACTGATAAAGTAGTCCAGTGGGTGGGTAACTTATCAAAATATTTCTTCTACAAACATACACAGTTACACACACACTTATACACCCACACACACACACACACACACACACACACACACACACACACACACACACACACACACACACACACACAAACACACATTTGGAAGATCTGAGAGTAGAACCCCTGCCTATCTAGTTATTTGTACTACAATGTTACACAGTTATTGCACATGCTACAGAGCTTACTGGACTGACTACTGGCCAAAGGTGCTGATAAGGGGAATGACATCCGCAGGACTGATAAAGTATGCCAGTGGGTAGCAAATATATAAAATACTTCTTCCTACAAGCATACACACCTAGACATCCACACACACATTCACCAGATCTGAGAGTAGAACCCCTGCCTATGTAGTTATTTCTATTATAGTGTTACACAGTTGTTGCATGTGCTACAGGGCTTATGGAGCTGACAACTAGCCAAAGGTGCTGATAAGGGGAATGATATCAACAAGACTGATAAAGTATGCCAGTGGGTGGGGAACTTATCAAAATACTTCTTCCTACAAACATGCACACTTACATACCCACACACACATTTGCCAGATCTGAGAGTAGAACCCCTGCCTATCTAGTTATTTGTACTATAGTGTTACACAGTTATCACACATGCTACAGAGCTTACTGGGCTAACAACTGGCCAAAGGTGCTGATAAGGGGAATGACATCAGCAGTATTGATAAAGTAGGGCAGTGGGTGGGGGACTTATCAAAATACTTATTCTTAGAAACACACTAATTTGCCAGATATAAGATTAGAACCCCCTGTTTAGCTCATGACTTGTAATATTGTGTTACACAGTTATCACACACAGTGCAGAGCTTACTAGGCTGACAACTGGCCAAAGGTTCTGATAAGGGGAATGACATCAGCAGAAGTGATAAAGTGGGGCAGTGGGTGGGAGACTTATCAAAATACTTCTTCTTACAAGCATACACTCATTTTCCAGAGCTGAGATTAGAACCTCTATCTGGCTACTGATTTGTACTATAGTGTTACACATTTAGCACATACGCTACGGAGCTTACTGGGCTGACAACTGGCCAAAGGTGCCAATAAGGGGAATGACATCAGCAGGACTGATAAAGTGGGGCACTGGGAAGTGTTGTGGGTGGGAATGGCCTAAAACTGTTTCACCTACAAACACACACACCCTCATTCGCACATACACAGCTGTCTCACACACACACACACACACACACACACACACACACACACACACACACACACACACACACACACACACACACACACACACACACACACACACACACACACACACACACACACACACACACACACATACACACAAACACACAGTTGCCAGTATGGAGATTAGAACCTCTACCTATTTAGTTATTTGTATTATAGTGTTACAGAGTTATTGCACATGCTACAGAGCTTATAGGGGTGACTAATGTCCAATGGTAAATCTAAGGTAAATGAAAGCAACAGATCTTGTGAAGTAGGGCAATGTGAAGTGTACTATGTGAGAAGAGTCTCCTAATACTTGGACCTATGGAGACACACACACATACTCACACACACACACACAGACAGGTGATGTGATATTATAAACTCAACCTCAGTACTATTACACACTTGGGCTCACTTTTATGCTGGCATGTGGCACTGTTTATAACTGGTATGCCACTGTCCACAGCAGGACATCACTGTATGTCATTCAAGGTATCCGTGTGTGTGACTCACTCTGTCTGTGCTCCCCTTTGCCTCTCTCTATATCACTGTCTGTCTCTCAGTTCCCCACATCTATGTGTGTGCATGCTTGACATATATTATCTGTTGCCCATATATATGTGTGTGTGTATCTGATGCAACAGATGCAGATATATTACATATGGGCCACCTACAGCTAGCTGAGGGTAATCCTGTCTGATGTGTGTGTGTGGGGACAATTGAGGTGCACATAGCTGTCTGTATGCACAGGTATATATATATATATATATACATACATATATATATATATATATATATATACACACACACACACACACACACACACACACACACACACACACACACACACACACACACACACACACACACACACACACACATACACAATACAGTCATATATATTCCGATGTGGGTTCCAACATGTCCTGTAATTTTCTAAGTGTAGGAGCATGTCCAGTGTGACCTTCTGTAGTTAGAGTTGGACTCCATTCCAGAGATAGGTGTACTCAAGTCCAGGGTTTTATGTGCTATAGCCATACTTCTCAGGAGTACATAGGACTTTCCTCAGGGTACTTGTTTTGTTTAGCAGACATTTTCTGACATATCTGTAGTCTGAGACTGCTATGTATTGTGTCATTACCTAGTGCCAGACATCCTCAGATCATCACAGTGCTTTACCAGAGGAATACTAGTTGTATGATGCATAGACCAATATTATGAGGGCAGCTATGTAAATTCTTGCCCAACAAGGCCATTTGTGAGGTGCAGCTGACACACAGCTGTGTAAAAAGTCCAGCCACATGCTGATATACTGGCTGTGTATCTTCTGCTTGTGTGATATCCTTCTAACCTGAGATGTCATTTCCTTGTGTGTGCATACCACTGACCTGTACATTTTTTGGCAGGTTGCCCAGGTGTTTGGCTGGAGGTTTCATCCTTTCTACATACATTTGTGTTTTTATAGCAAGTTAGTTACATATAATTGAAGTGGGATGTTACAAATTAATACGGACATTTCTGTTTCAGAATACATAACCTTCAGACAATTCCCACTACTGCAAACTCCTCACCCTACCAACTTTCTCAGTATGTAAGGACAATATTTATAATACATGCCTATCATTGTGCCTTTGTTCCATTTTTGTTTCTGCCTCTGCCCAGACATCTTGCTATCAGAGGTTGGGAGTTATGGGTGTGGGCACAGAGTGCAATCAATTGTGCAGGCATGTCCATTATTTGTAAAAACAAACATAAGAAAAAGGATTATTGAGAATGACCACCGGCAACAGAACCACAAAGCACTTATATTCACAAAAGCCTTGGCACCTCTGCTACACATCCTTCGAGATGTCACTAATATGTGTAGTTTATTCTTGCCACTCTCCAACTTAAACCCCTCCACTCCCATTCCACCTTATACTGACTCATCCAACTACCTTTGCTATTACTTCATTCCACCAAAAACAATCTTTCCCCTACCAAAATCTCATTTTCTCTCTAATATCTATTGTGCTATACTCTCCAATCTCAAATATACTATTACCCTCGCCATGCAAAATATTTTCCTAACCTACTAATGGCTAGAAGCTATATATTTTGAAATGTTAAACCTACAGTTGAGTTTATAACTAAAATATTCACTTTATGTAAATGTTAAAATTCCTGTATTGAATTATGTCTTTTCATTTTTGTAACACTGTAACAAGCCAATTGCAAATATCATGGAGCTTATCTGTAAATGTTTAATTAGTTGTATGAACTATGTCCTTTTGTAACATGTAAAATGTAGCTTGCAATTATTGTGGAGCTTTTCTTCCCAGGCCTCCTCTAAAAACGGCTCTTCTTGGCCCAGTGGACTTTCCCAGTCATCAAACTTAAATAAAATCAAAATAAATAAATAAATAAATATTCCACATAGCACTGTGGCTTCCAGGTATGTCAGTGGCAGAGCAGTGGGTTTCACTGACATGTATAACAGTTGGCACTGCAGTTATCTGCACATGGTCCTGTCAAAGGCAGCACTCTACCTAGGGCAGTACAAGATGACTTCCAGGAGAATGTGCTGGCTAGATCCTGACAGTATTAACCACACATACACATAGCTCATTGACCCCTGCATATTGTGGACAGGCAACGTGTTTTCATGTGTATTGGTACAGCCCTGCCAATGTGTGCTATGCTGCTATTTCCATGCAAACATATATGCTACTGCATTTGTGTGGGTATATGGGGGGGGGGGCACACCTGTCAACTGTACACATTTGCACAGATTGTGCTGATATTTGCTTTATATTTTGGTTCCATTTACCATACTATTGTGCCCTGTCATGGGGATTGGAGGCATAGCAGTAAAGAGCCCAGGTCAGATTGTACTGGCATGCATTTCAGTTTCAGACTTCTTTCCCTTCATAGCCTTACTGTTACTGTGGGTCCTGCTGTGCTATCACTGTGTGAGTCTGTAGGGGGATATTTCAACATTGCTTCCATTTGCGTGCCTTTACCAGACATTCCTCTGTGTTTTTCTACATCTGACTTGCTATGTGGTTGTGAGGGGTGGTTATGGGACCCCCACCCTGACAGGCATTGCCTGTGATCTATGACCCCCCCCCACTTAGTTGTCCCCCCACACAATAATGCAGTATTAGAGTGGGATTTGCCACCTTGAGTACTACTGCATAGTATGTGGAGCCCAGTTTTGGCCAGGCATTTCCTGGTGTCTACCATTTCCTGGTGTCCCACATAGCTGTCAGTTGTGTGCTGCTATCCCAGTAGGACACCCCATTTTCTTGCATGCATGCAGCATTACCATAAGCATGCTAGCAGAACATACTATTCCATTCATTTATTGTTAAGAAGACTGACTTACCTTGTGCTTGCAGCAGTTGTGAGGACAGGGCTTGAGGGCCATGTATGTTAGATGCACACAGTACACTGCCTTTACATGGTGATTACAGATAATGTGATGTGTGTGTCATCCATTTTACTGTGTATGCAAGTCAGAGAGAGTTGTCAGTCCCTGGGGTCCCTACAGTGTCAATGTGTGTGCTATGCATTGCCTCTTTGCCAAGGAGTGAGCATATTGGACACGCCTCCATCTGCCTATGGGAGCAGGCTCATGTGCTTCCTCCTGTGAGTCCCTCTGTGCCTGCAGGGACCTTGGCAATAGTGATGGGCTGTGTGGCCCTTCCCTGTGCTGTTTCTGCTGCAGCTGTTTCCACAGGATCATATTGTGTGCTTGGCACATACTATGAACATGTGTGCACATGTGGCTGGAGAGTACTTCAAGGCTATCCCAGATATGTCAAGGCAGTGAAACCATGACTTAAGCATCCCAAACACATGCTCTATAATGATCCTGGTTTGTGAGTATGCCTCATGATGGCATTCTTGTGTGGGTGCGTGTGCATTTCTGATGGGTGTTATCATCCGCGGCTCCAGTGCATAGCCAGCATCCCCCACCAAATGGCCATATGGGATGCCCGCACTGGCAAATGCCTGGTACAGCTGTGATGAATGCCAGATGTGGGAGTCATGATAGCTTCCATGGCTGCCAGCACACGCACATTCATGATAATGCCCTGGGCATTGCACATGACCTGGCAGTTGATAGAGGGGAAGCCTTTGTGGTTTATGTAGACCCTACCCTGTTCACTGGGTGGTGCTTTGATATGGATGTGTGTGCAGTATATGGCACCCAGTACCTCCAGGTGTTCTGCTACATGGTGGAAGAGACTCGTATTGCTGGTCCTCTCCTCACGGGTGTTGGGGAAGTAAATGTGATCACTGGCATGTGGTAGCATGGCACCCAGGAACTGGTGGAGTACCCTGGATGCAGATGCCTGTGAGACCCCCATCATGTCCCCAGTAGGTCTTTGGAAAGTACCTGTAGCTAGAATTCTTAAGGCTACACATACCTTGTTATCCATTGGGATGGGTTCCCTTCTGTTGCCTCTAGCACTGAGTTGAGGGCAGCAAAGCTCACTGATTTGCTGAAGTATGTCTCTGTCCACCCTGAAGTGCTCTACTATCTTCAGATCATGTAGCCCTGATAGGATACCCTGGTTCTGAACACTCTCCTCCTCCTTGGTCTGTGGCAGTTGTCAGCATTATCCTCCTCTCCCCTGTCAGCTTCTAGCACATACTGATGGATAAAGCAATGGGAGCCCCTAACATTTTTCCAGTTAAAATTCCCCTGCATATATACACCAATGGTGCAGAGTTTGTGGGAAAAATCAGACTGTAAGGTATTTCCATACTTTATACTGTTGTGCTGCAGATGCTGCCTGTATGATTGGCTGACTATAATACATTCCAGCTGCTACCTATATTACTCATGGCTTTGATTTGGCCATTTCAGTGTTAGAGGCATTACTGGTAATTTGTGCATGACTGCCTTTATTCTGCTGTTGGCCTTTTTTTAATTATTTTTTACTTACATCTCCTCCCATTTTCAGCTATGCAGCCACCTGCCAGCTGTATTATTGTGTGCTTTGCATGGTCCATTGTGAGTTACAAGAGTCCCATATTAGTGATTTCTAATTAATTTCTCCTTTATTGTGCTGTTGCCCTTTATTCTTTTTTTACATCTCCTCCCATTTTCAGCTATGCAGCCACCTGCCAGCTGTATTATTGTGTGCTTTGCATGGCCCGTTGTGATTTGCAAGAGTCTCATATTAGTAATTTCTACTTCATTTCTCCTTTACTGTGCTGTTGCCCTTTATCTTTTTTACATCTCCTCCCATTTTCAGCTATGCAGCCACCTGCCAGCTGTATTATTGAGTGCTTTCACTGGCCTATTGTGAGTAGCAGAATCCCATATTGCTGCTTTATACTGCATTTCCCTTTTTCTGCTATTTCCTTTTTTTTCTGTATCCTTCCTGCTTTAGCCCTGGTGCACCATGCAGACCTGTTTAGCTAGTGTAAACAGCAAGAAATAGCCCTCTTCTGGGTGTGGGCATGAACACGCTCCTCAGTTCATGTAATAAGACTATACAGCCTCAGACACACACCCTCGCTTAGCTGTGCTTATCTAAGCGCAAACCCAAGCAACAGAGCTCCAATGTGCTTACAGCAAGCATGACACAGCCCATTTTCATGTTAGTTGCTCCTCCTGCCTTCACAATGGTGTTAGAGCACCTACACGGTTAGGTGCAGTGTGACACTTAGAAGAATTTTGTGATTCAGTAAGTCCCCTCATTAGTATATCCCACTGCCTTAGTCTGTAGTTACTGCACTATACAAGAACCTCCCCCCTTAGCAACCTCTGTTCCCTACCATTGTTTTGATTCTGCTTGCCATATAGTATAATGGCAAAATGCAGGTTTTCCTTAAAATTGACTTTTCACTATTTTTTTTTTATTTTCCCCACAATCCCGTTTACTGTGCGCTGCCCTATGCTTCAATGGCCGGGATCGGCCACAATAAAATACACTTTTATTTTTATTAAAAGTAAGAGGTTTTACATGCCAATGGCCATATATTTGGCCATTGACATGCCTACAGATTAGGGTACATGCTTTTATTGGAGCTGATATAGATCTGTTTTCATTTTTGCAGAAATGTATTCGGCTATAGCCAAATACATTTCTGCAGCTTACACTGTTCCTGCACGGTTACCTGCCTGCTTCTTGGATCACTAGTTCACCTCATTTGCATGGTTTTCACCAGCAAATGAGGAAATTAGCATCCTGCATGGGTTTCTATGCAGGAACAGTGTTTGCTCACTCGTGCACATCAAAACAGCACATTCCTGGATCGTTCGGCGGCCAAATTTCATGCAGAAAAATTAGCTTTATGAATCCCATGGATACATGTTTAAAAATGTTGAAATTTGAGCTTTGGCTGATTGCATAATAATTTTTGTATCACATGACCCATAGGAGGGTATTTTAAAAGTTGATTGCTTGTGAGAAACTTATTGTCTGATGAAGTCCAGTTAAATGTTCATGGACGAAAGTGCTTACAATAAAAATTTGTAGTGCTAAGTCATATTCATGCTTCCTTTCTTTGGCCATTTTATTGTCACAGTTACACAGTCTATAGTACTGGTGTTATCACTGAACATGTAATAATCACAAGTCTCATAACTATCTTTGATCCCTATCATAATACCTCCACCTGATTTTTTGTTAGAATGTCTGTTACAGTAAAATCATTTATATCCTGACTCAACTGGTTTCCAGTCATTGCTCTTTAACCATGTTTCACAAACAATAAAAGCATCAATCTCTTGGGAGTGCAGCAAATTTTCCAATAAAAAGACTTTATTATTAATGCTCCTAGCATTAACAACCATCAGAGATGCATCAAATGTTTCTGTCTGTGAAATGTTAAATTTTTGACCTGGGAAAAATCCTACCTAGTGTTTGTCAAATATTGTGAAATATCTGCTGCAAAAAAATTCCTTACCTGATCGTGACAAATGCACGCCATCCTGTCTGAACACGTGTGTCCAAAACTAGGCTTGGATGCTCTAAACATTTCCATTTTTTAAAAGGGTTCCTGTCAGAAGCACAAAGACACATTATGTTGAATGCGTCTTCTTTGAACTGTAAATGTCGAAAACGCAAAATGACGAAGCGGCTTTTAAGTGAATTCTTTCCCTGGGAAAGAAGTTGCTTGGCTGCTTCCATCACTTTGCCATTTTCGGCACTGTAGTGCGATCTCGGAGTTGGTATATTTAAGTAGGGATGGGGGTAGCCCCTCACTTAAAATAGTGTTCAGTGTGTTTTTATTTATTTATTTATTTATTTTTTGGGGAACAGCAAATTTTATTTTTTTTTTAGGAACAGCAAATTTTTTCCCTAGGGAAAAATTCACTGTTCTGGCTGTTCGCTCTTTTTTGTTTTCATTCTTTTGTGGTCGATATAACAGTGTTCGATCTTTTGATCATTTGCTGTTATAACATAGACCCTTTTAACACAGGAAATTTTTTTCCATGTAGGCATTTGCCCAAAAAATCTTTTCATTCACAGTAACCTGTCTATCCTTTCTATAGGTGATTTGTGAAAAATACATCCTAACACCAGTAGAAGCTATACTATCTAAGAGGGCTGTCAGTTCCTTACTAAGAGTCAAAGAATCCTTGCGGATGACATCATTTGTATAGACATGAATAAAAATGGATCCATGCTTCTTTACATTAAGGCATTCCAAGGCTTGTCTCTTATCTTCTATTTTTGCTCCTGGGAAGCATAACACTATTCAATGTACATTATCTTCTCTCCAAATATAAGTTCCACTAATAATTGAATCTCCAATTACAAGAATGTTTGCTTGCCAGCTCTGAAGAATCTTCAACTTCAATACAGTAATATCTGCTCTATCAATTGTTATGAAGGATAGATATTCATCACCATTAATCTTATTAATCCCACTGTTTTCATTGTGTATTAAATTCTCATCTAGCTGGTATTGTAAATCCACAGCTTGAGCCATGTAGTCAGCATCTGTCTTTCTCTCCTGTTTTCTTACGGTAATGTTCTTCAATCTTCCACGTTCAATTTTGATTTCTTCCTTTTCACCTGTCCCTTGTCGCTTTCTACTACCTTCTCTTTTGGAATAAATGATGTGTTTTTCTGTACACTGAAGGATTTCAGATAGAAAATATGATCATTCCCTGTAACTCATCTGTTACATAACAAAGCAGTGTCCTTTATAGCACATATACTCTTTCCTTTACAGTTATTATTCAGTTTCTTTTTCTTCCTTATTTGTTGTGAACTTCTTCCTTTCTTTCTTTTTTGTTTCCTTTTAAGCAAACTGGATCCTCAGATTGCTGAATACTTGCATCCAGAATTTCAAGGTTGTCAGGGACATTGTCTTGTTTCATAGGGGTTGAATAATCATTGCAGATGATAGATGCATCCTTTCCTAAATGTGTTCTGTTTGTTCTATGCCTAACATTATTTATTTCACCAGTCCAATCATTAATATACGAAACAACAGTTTTCCAAGCCATGCCAATTGCACAAGTGCAATCATCATCATTATGTCTAGATTTACTTCTAACAATGGTAAGCAAATCATCTGACTTTTGACACGAGGAACACAAATCACCAGTGTTATCAGCTGTTACCTTTAAATATGCATAGCATTTATTACACTGCACAAGATATTTGTGCATTAGCAGATCGTTAATTTCACACTCATTTAAGGAATCCATATTCAGCTTCAAATTAATAAAATATTGTAAAAGAATAAACAAAATCAGTAATCACAGAATTCAAAAAGAACTTAAATCAGCTTCAATGACAAAAAAAAAAATCACACAAGCAATATACAACTAAATACTAAAGTAAGTAGAGGAAAGTTGTTTGGATCATACAAGTTCTGCAAGCCAGACAAATGCTGTAATTCTTTTATGTCATACACGAAGGCATGCAGTAGTTTCTGATCACTATCACTCGCAGTCGCACTTCTTTTTCACAGTGAAGATCAATAAATCATAAATCAAGGTAGGATTGTTTAGATATGCTCAGGATTTTCCTGTCTGTAGTCTGTGTGGATTTATAGCTGTCTAGGCCCCTTGGGTGTGGCTAGAGCTTGCCTGTCTAAAATCTATCCCTTTATAACAACCAACAGTGAAATTAAAGGTAAAATAACAAAATATGAATCAAAGTAAATCTTGTTAACACTCTAGCTCTTCCTACCTACAAACAGTGAAAAGCAGTGATAACAATTAAAATATAAATTCAAATAAAACTTCCCTTACCAGTCAACTCTAAAGTAAATCACAAACAAAGGTAGGATTGTTTAGATATGCTCTGTTTGGAGTGATATGTTAGCTAGGAGATTGTTAAGGTTTAGTAGGAGTGTATGCTAGTTAGGAAATATTTAAGATTAGCTTCTGTCATCAGAGACATGGGGGCCAGATTGTGAGTGACCATCCAATGGTCAAGGTTCAATATGAAATGGGTTAGGGATGAACTCTGTTTCAGATGGATGGAGAGAATATTATAGAGTATGGAATACTCCCCAGCATGTTCTATTTATGTCACAAGCAATGTCTAAATCTGTGTATCCTATGTTTCTTTTGCTATTCATATTGCAGATATGCAAAAGGTCCATCAGGGCTAGATGTGAGGATGCCTTATATGCCAGGCATAGATTGCTTCTCAAAAACCTGTAGGACACTGAGTCTAGAGATATGGCTTTAAGGTGATCTATATAGGACAATGTGTTAATACCCTAAATTCACTTGGTGAGGAACCTCTGTGAGTATTCCAACTGTTACATATGCCTGGTCTGGTATATGCTGAAGGAGACATTGTACTCAATGATGGGTCTGATAAGGAATGAGTAAAGTGGTACTACAACTTTCTTTGACTTGGATGTTTTAGTCTTATCTATAAGCTGGATGACAATGAATGACTTTCATACTACCTTGGCTACACGTTGGTCAAAGGTCAGATTACTGTCTATGTATGTTTCCAGATGCCAAACTACTGGGTCATTTCATAGGAGTGTCTTATCAGTGGAGTAATTAACCTGGGTGGACTTTTTCCAAAAAGGCACCCTAATGCATGAGTTTTAATCCTTGGCATTGGCACGAGTCATTTGTCCATGTGATACTGTCTTTTAGGATGTTAGTGCATGGGGAGAATCTATGATAGTTCCCAATTTGTAGCTGTCTGCAAACTTGGTGAACCAGAGATCCTTCATTTAAGCCTTGACCTACAAGAAGTAGATGCCAAACAGAACGGGCCTATCAGTGAGCCCTGAGGCACTCCAATGGTGATCTATCTCATGGTGGAGGTAGACTCACTAATCTTGACTTCTAAGCCCCTCTCTATGAGCAAACTGGCTATCCAGTGAGTTAGGTAAGGATTTATGCCTAGTTTGGTGAGTTTGCCAACAATACCCGAGTGGAGTATTGTATTGAATACCTTAGTCAGGTCTAGGTAGGCATTATGCACTGTTTTCTCCTCATCCATTGCCTTGGTGGTCCCATCAAGATGTTTACCAGGTTAAATAGGCATGACTTTCCTTTGACAAAACTGAAAATGGATTAGTCTACTGTCAGTAAGTTGCTGATATCTTTGTTGATCATCTCCATGATAATTCATTCCATGGCTGTACATATTAGACTAGTCAGATTAATGAGTCTGTAGTTTCTGGGGTGGGTTGATAGTACACCCTTGTGAAGAGCGATAACCATTGCAGTCCTCCATTCACATGGACATAGCCTGTTTTGAGACTGTAGTTGAAAAGTGACTCAAGTGGTCCTGATAGGTTATGTCTCAAGCTATTTAGGAGGCAACCCAGGATATTGTCTGGGCCAATTATGGCTATGTTTTGGCCTTAGCAAGTGCCACCATGACCTGTCCACTGATAATAGTGTGAGGGTGGCTATGCTAGTAAGGATTTCACTGTAGGAGGCAGGGGATAGTAAGACATGAAGTTAGAGCTGAATTTGCTATGTCAGTCTTTTCGGGGAAGATAGTACCATTTACCACCAGTTCAACACACTGCTGTGGTTCACCTTTAAGATTTCAGACATCGCTGTAGAAAGCATTTTGGCTCTCTTTAGCCTAAGAGGCTATCTTGACCTTGTAATTGGACTTGTTGCATTTAAATTGTACTCTTACTTTCCTGTTTAGTTTAATTAGTGAGGTGTTGTTGATATGAGAGTTGCTGTGTTTGAATTTAGCCACGACTTTTTCCTTTTATTATATACTCTGTTAATGTTGGGATTCCACCTATGTGGTTTGTTTTTGGGGGTTGTTTTGGGCTTACGTCTGGTAGATACACCAGCTTCTTTGCAGCTGTTATATGGTTGTGCAGGGTTTCCTATTAACAATTCTGCATAGTTTGCTGTGGACCCAGGATTCAGAGGGGCATTGAATTTTGACAAACTGTCACTTAATAGGGTGTACTTTGCTTTAGAGTAGTTCCTAAATGCTACAGGTTTTGCTGTGTTTTCCAAGGTGATTTTTATTCTGAAGTAGACAGCTTTGTGATTCAACTTCACCAGTGAGCACATGATATGGGGGCAGTCCCCTCCCATTTTGGTGAGTACCCTTTTCTATATGCTTGCATCTCTGTTTGTATTAATAAAGCTGAGAAAACATTATGCCTGCAAGTTGCAGGCAGTGTATGTTCCCAGTCTATAAAGGGGTACTTGAAGTCTTCCATGAATATAGTTTTTTGTTGGATGGTGAGTGCCTCCAGCAGATCTAGGTTCATTCTTGGGGAATAAATGGTGACCTATAGCTTGCTGACATATGTTAAGGGATTATGGAGATTTGCACATGGAGAAACTCCAGGGAATCATCCTCTTTAGCCAAACTTGAGGTATAGTTATTGCTAATGTAGATCAAAACACCTCCACCTTTAGTCTCTTTAAGTCCAGGTAATGGTGTAAATGTGTAGAAATCATTGAAGACTTGGACTGCTGGAATACTTTCTATAGCTTTAAACCATGTCTCAGTAATAGCACAGATGTCTATATTCTCTGGAGTGAGAAGAGCTTGTAGGATTTGTATGCTGTGAAGCTTCTTGTTAAGGCTCCTAGCATTGAGCAGTAACACCTTTAGGTTCCTTTGGCATTTCCTTCCTAAAAAAAAAAACAGAGGCTTTCTTGAGGTAGAACATTTTAGCCAATATACAGAAGCCCAGGGTAGACAGGTGCAGACCATTCTTAGCAAAGCAATATGGTCTGTTAGCCATGTCCTCACATGCTAACAAATATTGAAGCCCCTTGAAATGACATCAGAAACTAAGCAATTGTTAAAGTCAATCATTTTTTGTTCATACTGTGGCATCATTCTTGGTGATGGTAGAATGCTGCTGAATGCAAGGTGCATATCTATCTCAGACACATATTCAGAGTCAGACATAATGTGTCTCTCTTCATATAGCCCATTGAGGTATGTATTAAGTCATTTACACCCATATGGACTAATACAGAGTCATACTGGTACCTGTGGTGCAGTAACATGAGTGCTTGCATAACCGAGGAGATCATTGCTCAAGAAATTCTAATAACCGTTAACTTCTCCTTCTCCAGTCTGGTGAGTGGGGCATTAGTGTATCATGCAACGGGTTCTCCTATGACAAGAGTCCCTGGAAAAGTGTTTGTTTGCCTTATGGGATTCATTCTTGGGGGTCCATTAGGTGTAGGTATACATGTGGTGCTTGGTGTTGGTTTTGGTGAGTGCTTTAGAGTTTGTGAGGGTAGGCATTGCTGTCTGTAGGCTTAAGATGTCTTTGATGTTTAGGAAGATTGCTTTTTATTGTCTCAGCATAAGATGATCTATCTGTATGTGTTAGACACTGTGTGTGGTAGATGGTGTGTGTGTGTGAGTGTGTGAGTGTGTGAGTGTGTGACTGTGTGAGTGTGTGTGAGTGTGTGTGAGTGTGTGAGAGTGTGTGAGAGTGTGAGAGTGTGTGCGTGTGAGAGTGTGAGAGTGAGAGAGTGTGAGAGTGAGAGAGTGTGTGAGTGTAGGAGAGTGCGTGAGTGTGAGTGTGTGAGTGTGTGAGTGTGTGAGTGTGTGAGTGTGTGAGTGTGTGAGAGTGTGTGAGTGTGTGAGAGTGTGAGAGTGTGTGAGTGTGTGAGTGTGTGTGTCTGTGTGTGAGTGTCTGTTTGTGTGTGTGTGTGTGTGTGTGTGTGTGTGTGTGTGTGTGTGTGTGTGTGTGTGTGTGTGTGTGTGTGTGTGAGTGTGTGTGTGTGTGTGTGTGTGTGTGTGTGTGTGTGTGTGTGTGTGTTTCTGTTTGAGTGAGTGTGTGCATACTCACTTGTTCCTACACAGCATTGTATAGGTTAGTACAGGGATCTCTTAACGCTTCACCTTAACATGTCGGTGTTCTCAGTGTCGGGCTTTTCAACTGTTGGTCATCTCTATTGTCGATCTTCCGGTGTCGGTGTTCTCGTCATTGGCGTTTTCAGCTTTCAGCATTATCAGGTAGACCTATACATATATATATATATATATATATATATATATATATATATATATATATACACACACACACATATGGGGAACAGACTCCTCATCCGTGTAAGACAAAGTTCATCCCTGTTCAACTGCAACTTATATCTATGGATGGGAAACAGAAAATTTACCCCAGGACTGCTCCCCTGTATTAGTAATGGACAGATGCAGATCCTAAAGGCTTTATCCCATGCACTGATCCCCTCAAATTATCTATGTAATGATCGCAGTTAGTTTCATGAGGGGTAATATATAATTATCCACCATGGGATTGGTAAAATCCGTGGTCTTCGGAACAATTTAGTATATATTTTTATCAACTAGGTTTAAATAATTTATTACAAATGAATACGCGCTTTTATCCACTTTTTTATATGAACTTCATAAAATAAAAAACACTTTCTTCAAGTTCTTTAAATACCCTACTAATTAAAACAAACATGATACCATTTCCCCTTCGGTAGTTACAAAAATTACAATTCATACATTTCTATAAACCTCACCATAAATAAACCTATATATGCATGTGTATACATGTGTTAAAACACTTAGGTAAGTATTAATTGCATTTTTGATTGCTATAAGGATGAAATTGAATATCTAGTGCATTTTGATTACTGCAATCCTATAAATGTGATGTCACTTCTTCTTCTTCTGGCTTTTCCCGGTTAGGGGTTGCCACAGTGGATCACCTGTCCGCTCATGATTGGCAGTGGAGATTTATGCTGTTGAGTTGCCAGCCCAGTGCCCAAACTTCTACAGAAGGCACACACATGCACACACTCACACCTAGGGCCAATTTAGAGTGTCCAATCCATCTACAGCATGTCTTTGGGATGTGGGAGGAAACCGGAGCACCCGGAGGAAACCCTCGCAACCACAGGGGGGACATGCAGACTCCACACAGAAGGCACCCCAGCTGAGGATCGAACCAGAGAACCTCTTGCTGTGAGGCAGCAACGCTAACTGCTGCACGAACGTGGCCGCCCATAAATGTGATGTCACTATTATTATATAATGTTTCACTGTGACAAGTTCAGAAAGATTGTTTACGTTCTTAGCTATGTACTAACTATAGCACTGAAGGGATATCTCTCTTTCTAAAATGAATTCCACTAATTTCAGATTACAACTAAATTTATTTGTGTACTATATCTTATCAGATACATTTATATAACATATAAACAAATCACAAAGGTTTCCATAAAGACTTCTTATTACACTGCATTTAAATGCTTCCTTCTTGTTAGTTGATTAGTTTGTTAGCTGAGAGATAGGTTGGTTTGTTAGTTTTCTTTGTCAAATGGGTTGTCTGGTTGGACCTTGTTCAATTTTAGTATATGCCTGGGGAGCAAAGATTCTATCACATAGGTTATTCAAACTAATATATCGAGACTCGAATATGGTTTAACTATGAATTATATTTCACACTTGACTGGATTAAGGACAAAAGCTTCTGAACATCTAGCCATCTCTCATTATCATACATTTTCTGCAAGCGGAAGTGTAGCTGTCTCAAGCAACACCCTATGCCAGTCCCAGGAACTAGCACCCCACCTGCTCATCTCTACAAGTGCAAAGCAAAAAAAAAAACTTGCAACATATGCAGAATACTTCCATACTTCATGCAGACAGAACCCTATCTGTGCACCCATCAGTGCTAGTGAAAAAAGAAAAAAGAAAGAGTTTATATCCTGAATAGATCATGATGATATTTAGGTTTTAGTTTAAAATAAAAAAAAAAAAAAAAAAAAAATATATATATATATATATATATATATATATATATGTGTGTGTGTGTGTGTGTGTGTGTGTGTGTGTGTGTGTGTGTATATATATATATATATATATATATATATATATATATATATATGTATGTATATATATATATATATATATATATATATATATATATGTATATATATATATATGTATATATATATATATATATATATATATATATATATATATATATATATATGTGTGTGAGTGTGTGTGTGTGTGTGTATGTGCGTATATCTAGGGAGAGATGGAGAGAGAGAGAGAGATACTTACTTCTATATAGGGGTCTGTATTAAAATACCGAGACCTCACTTACGCGAATACTTAAACACCGACACATAAATAGAGAACCGAGAGAACACCAAATGTCCTGAAGCACAAAATTCAAAATAACAAATTCCCATAGTTGGCCAACCCCACTGCCCATTACTTACTGCCTACCCAAACAAAATAAATAATCCACACTTCCACATATCTACACTTCACCCATATATCCCATATCCTAATCAAACATTCACTACACACAAATATATCTAACTATAAACAAACAACACCCAACTACGGGAAAAGTGTAATTTACATATATATTCACCTATACAACTTTATTACTATATATACACTTAATGTAACCCTACTTCTAACCCTAAACTGTAGGTTGTATGTATTACTATATATGCACTTACCTTATCCCACAACCTAACCCCAAGGTCAGTAACTATTGCGCATTTACGTTAGGGAGCTATACCAGATAAGGGCCAACAATGGGAATTTGATATTTCAAATTTTGCCCTTCAGGACGTTCGGTGTTCTCACAGTTTGCTATTTATTTGTCGGCGTTTAGCTATTCACATGAGGTTTTGGTATTTTAATATAGACCCCCTATATAGATAGATAAATATATTTTCTCTTTAGACTGTAGCAAAGTTTTTGCTGCAAATGTAGCAACAATTGCCATAGCTGATACCCTGTATGGAGTGCTCTAACACTCAAGTTTTGGTTATAAAAATATATATATATATATATATATATATATTATTTTTAAACTGTAGCAAGCAGCTTGCTACTGTTTAGAGAACACACAGAGTGCTACAGTGCTCAGGTTTAACCACAAATGCAATACAGGTTTTTAAAAGAAATACTGGCTTTTAAAAGAGCAATTTGGATGACTGGATATGCAATTTGATAGCACCCCCTAACACTTTGTGCTTTGAGTAGTTGCCCCGTTCACCCTGGCCTAGCTACACTACTGTCTGCAAGGGTAGTCATTTGTTTTTTTGTTTTTTTTTTAATAATGTGCTTTTTTCACAAATGCCATAAGTGGTTGTTTTATAGAAATGCCAATCTTGTGAGACATATACTGTAACAGTGGATTTCATAATCTAGCATTTTAGATCTAATATATTTAATATTTCTTTTTTTTTTCACAAATTGCTTTTTTATTTTTCTAGCAGTGCATTTCCATATTACCTAGCCATTTGGAACAGCATATGTGTCATTTTATTGAATTATAAGAAACTATGCATGTTGCTTGAAATGTTTTGCATTAATAAAACAAATGAAATCCTCAAAATGCCAGAGAAAAGGGCTTACATTAAGCATTTACAGACTGAACTGAAAATTCTGCTCTCAACTTACCTGGCTTTTTAAAATTAAATAAGAGTCACATTGCGAGAGCATTTTGCATCAGGAACTGGCATGATGGATACAGCATATGATAGTAAAAAATAACTCTGTGGAAGACTTAAGACTTGTATGGTTTTATGAGGCTTTGTACATTTAATATTATATAGCTCCAGGCAAGGTAATTGTGCAGCTTTACAACAGCTCTGTTCTCACGAAACGCTGATCAGTTTCTTTTCCAGTGATAAACAGGGTTTACTCTCATTTTCTTTAAGACATCAGCATAGACACTTCTACAGAATACACATCTAAGTCTCTCAAGTAATTACAGTTTGATGGCCACCTATGATAGGTCACATAATATCTATACTTTTATCTAGGTTATAGCTAAATCCCTTGACTGACTTATAGTTTAGCTTTGTTGTTTTGACCTCAGATAACTTACTAGCCAGTATACACTGAGCTTCTTATCATAAAAATCACAATGCAACTGAAGGTGGAAAAAAAATCAGCTGGGTACTTTTCTTCTAGGTGACACAGGGAATTAACACTATTATACAAACTGAACAGGAATCAGGTTTCACCAAGTGTTAGTACAATGCATTGTTAAAATAACTATACTGCAATGTTTGACATGACTACCCAGTATTCATTGACGCTATTACCCAACATTCATTAAGTGTACACTTTTAGAATTGTTTATGCTTTTCAACCTTGTCATTGCAAATATATCATACACACACACACACACACACACACACACACACACACACACACACACACACACACACACACACACATAGATACCTGCACATACATACCACAAATGCTCATTTTTATATATAGTTTCCATGGGAATGGACAATCATAGCTAATATTGACCTCTATATTGTTGACCCACTTTTGTCAGCAATGCAGACGGTCAGCATTTGTGTAATAATGTGCAATCCCTGTGGAAGGGGAATATGCTCACTCCCTGGGGATTCTGTGATCTCAGATTTAGTATATATAATTAGCAAGGGTTGTGGGTGGGGCAGGGGGGGTATGTCCCTGCAAACCACTTTTGATGTTTCTGTGTAGAAATTTCCAATGAAAAATCCTCCAGAATTGTGAGTAAGAAGTTAGTTTAACTGAAAATAAAATGTTTGTTTTATCTTCCATTGATAATGATACCTGAAACCCTTTAGTTAGGTATCACCAGTAAGAATCTTTAGGAGCTGTCTTATAGAAAATTAAAGTGTTATATAGCTATGATAATTCATTCTTAACATTGATATTATTATATAGAATTCCAAAAATCCAGTCTATAACTTTTGGTACGGTTTTGAAGGATGAGTTAGGTATTATTCTACACAGATCCTTAGTGTATGCTGTGACACTCTGAAGAACCAACCAGTCATTAGGGGATAGGCCATAGGTTGACAATATACTTTGCGTGTTCAAAGCTTGTTGATTTTCAATACATTCCAATAAAACAGGTGATTATTTTCCCATAAACAAAAAATCTCTCTATGTGTTTTATCAGGGAAATCCCTTGTCATAGTAAATGGTATTAAAAATCTATTCCACAGTTTTATATCTAAATTTGTGTTAATGAATTTTCTAAACACATACAGATATTGTTTATTAGTGTTAGTTTAGTTAATTTTGTTGTAATATACTATAAATTTAAACTTAAATAGTGCCATATCTTGTTATCTTTGTCAGTTACCAAAGCATTCTTTGATAAATAATTTTCATTCATTAGTTTAATGGAGTATCAGTGTTTCCAATTGGAACAGTATCTAGGATTTATCCAATTCATCACTATTTTAATTATAGATGCTTTTATATAAGTTTCAATCTCTGGGAATTTTAACCCCACTTGTTCCCATTTTCTGATATGATCAGAATATGTCACTCTATTTCTTTTGGGGTACCATAGGAATTTCATCGGAATTGAAGTGATTTCTTTAAGGATTTTCTTTCCTGATGGAAGTATAAGGGCTTGTGCTATATATAATATTTTAGGTAACGAAACCATTTTTATCAGTTGTAACCTATCATCAAATGTTATAAACAAATTATTCCATTTGCTTATTAATGTCTTGATTAAGTCTATGGCTTTAGCATAGTTAAGTGGGTCTATATTACAACATTGAATGCTTAAAACAGCAAACGATGTTTAATCAACCCTAATTCAGTGAAAGCTGAAAATGTTGACCTCAGAACAGCGATTTCTTTCTTAGGGAAAGAAATTGCTGTTCCAACCAAAAAAAAAAAAAAAAAAAAAAAAAAAAAAAACAGTAAACAACTCCAAACACATGCACACTTACCTTAACCCTAATTCTACCCCCCAAAAAAAGTAAACCGCTGAAAACACATATACACTTAACTCAAACGTATATCTAACACAGAAAAGTAAACAGTTTAAAACCATATATGCACTTACCTTAACCCGCACCCTAACCCCAAGGTCAGCAACTGTTGCACATTTACGTTCGGGAGCTATACCGGATAAGGGAATCTCTAAGACCACTCTACAGTGAAGAACACGTCAAAGTAACGAAGTGGTCAAGCAACTCCTTTCCCAGGGAAATAATTCGCTGAACAGCCGCTTCGCTGTTTTGCCTGTTCGCTGTTTAGAGTTGTATGAAAACGCATTCGACAAAATGTGTTTTCGTCATTATAATGGGAACCCTAGTTAAGCTGTAAGGTTTCCTCTATATTCTTGCCTAGGACTATTCCTAAATAGTTTACACTTGAAACTTGGTTTCCAATAATATGATTAACTGGAACCTGTATGTTCTTTTTTTTATTTAATAATAAATATTTTGATTTAGATTTGTTGAAGGAGAGTCCTGAGACATTTTCGAAATTTGTTGTTACTATATCCGCTTCACCTAACACTTCCTTAGAGTTGGGTAAGTTAAGTATGATATCATCAGCAAACATCATTATTTTAGAAATATATTGGTCATATATATTTATACCTCTTATCTTTGGGATATTACATATTAAAATGGCAAGTATTTCTATGGCCAGAGCAAATAGAAGAAGGGACATGGGACATCCTTGTCTAGTACCTCTAGTGATTTGGATTGCTTTGGAAGTAAAGGGACCTAAATTGACATATGCTAGATTATTTTCATAGATTTTCTTTATCGTTGTTATAAAAATGGGGGGACAAATAACTGTAAGACTTTAAATAAATAACCCCAGTTTAAGGAGTCAAAGGCCTTTTGAATATCTAGACCTATTATCAATGCTTCATGGTTTCCTCTATTGAGGTAATTTATCAGAGTTAATACTCTTTTAATATTATAATGTGTATGCCTGTTATGTATGAAACAAGTTTGGTCTTCATTAATTATTTTAGATATGGGTATTTTCAATCTATTGACCATAATTGACATAAATAGTTTATAATCATTATTCAACAAAGAAACTGGTCTATATGAGTTGCAATGATTAGGGTCCTTATTCTCTTTTAATATATGGGAAATTAGAGAATATCTCCAAGAAGAAGGAACATTTGCTAATGTTTGAACTTCAAGAAAGGTTTTATGTAGGAGAGAGATTATAGAAGAAGGGAACAATCTATACATTTTGATAATTAAGCCATCTATTCCAGGTGCTTTATTAGACTTACTTCCTTTAATCCCCATCTATAATTTCCTTTTGAGAGATAGGTTTTTGTAGAGCTAACTTAAGTTTATCAGGAATTCTTCTTATGTTGGGAACTATATTCTCTCACTTCTCACATTTATTTGTACTTATTTTATCTTTATGATGCTCTGCATAATGATAATTAAAAACCTCTAGAGTGTCCCCTATGTCTGGCACTTTTTTCCTTTTCCCTTCATGAAAGATACTATCAATGTTATTAATTTTTGATTGTATCTTAACTTTCATAGATAGGTTATGAAGATTCTTAGGAGAGGTAGCATAAGAATTTAATTTCAGTTTTTCCATAGCTAAATTAGTTTTATGGGATAATATTTCATTGTATTTCTTATTTGCTTCATCTATTTTCTTCTTATTATCTGTAGGAATTAAGTTTTTATTACATTTAAGAGATAATATTTGATTTTGGAGTTGCTGTAAATCTGAGTCCCATTCTTTAATTTATTTTTGTACCAGCTAATGGTTTTACCATATAGATAGGCCTTAAGAGAATCCCATACCATAATTGTGTTTGGTTCAGGGTTATAATTAATCTCTAAAAGCTGAAGGTGAGAAGTTACCTAAGATTTAAAGTCTTTAATTTTTGTGATATATGAAGGAATCCTTGAAGTAATAACTAATTTATTCAATTCCAAGTGTATTGTTAACAGCGGGGAATTATGTACTGAAAAGGGACAAGGTTGTATTGAAAAATTCAAGATTTTAGAATAAAGATCATGTGAGATATAAATTTTATCTGTTCTAGTTTGGGTACCATGTCTATAGTCCTGGTGTGAGAATAGTAAATAATTTGGTCCCAAAGCATTAAAGGTATCTTTTAATTTAAACATTTCTGTCCATTTTTAACTGTTTGGCTGAGGACAATAGTCTAGGAGATGTCCTATTGGTAGTTTCTGTAATATATGTGATACAATTGAAATCACTTCCTAGTATAATATTACATTTAGAAGTAGTTGTAATAAAGTCTTACGTGTTTCTTAGATAGTCCAACCCCCATACTCAGGAGCCAGTATAAATTAACCAGGGTCCAAATAACTAAGGCCACTAGTCCATCATTATCTACATGTTTGTAAATGATTTGGAGATTTAAGAAAGTATTTTTCCATAGACTTGTTACTCCTCTGGTCTTATTTTTATAACAAGATTAAGCAAGTAATGTGTATTCCTTAGGGTCCCACATAAATGTGTCATTTATTTTAAAGTGGGTCTCTTGGAGAAAAACTACTTGAGCCTTGTTCAGTTTAAGATACCTTAGTAGGTTGGCTCTCTTATATGGGTTGTTTAAGCTATTAGTATTTAAGGATATCAAAGTTAAATACCATATCAGAATTCTTTAAAGATAACAAATAATAAAGGAACTTGTATTAATAGAATCCTGTATACATTATACTCTTTCTGAATAAACAACAGAATATCAATTGTTGAACAGTAAGCTACCTTTGCTTTTATGATCCTAAGATGACATGCTTCATTTCAAATAATATATAGCCTTTTGTCCTGCTAAATGTTCTTCTGAGTTATTACACAGGCATAGTCACTGCTTAGATTATTTATCAAAACTCTTTTGGGTACATGGGATAACAGGGCATATCTATAATTTAGTATATATTAACTAGTTTTTTATAATATTTATAACTACTGATTGTTTCAGAATATATATATTGGTACCTGTGTGAACAAAAAGCTGTTTGCCAGCTTTTGACATAAATTGGGTCAATCTGACAGTTATATATTTATTTACGTTGTTGACCAGGTTAGTCCCACTAGGCCAATGACCTCTTTTTACAGGTGACCTGAGGTGGTATTCATACCAACTAGGGTAAATTTGGCCTGGGCAATGGGGATCTTCTCCTACTCTTGTTGATAAGTGACACAGGATCATTTACAACCATCTAAGCTATCACCAGCAAAGGCAGATGAAGCCTCAGTTTAATGCCTCATCCAAACTATAAGACAAATTAAGGCAACACTAGTTTGAATTCAAGGCAAAAAGTCCAGTCAAAGAACATAATGCAGCCCAAAGCTAAGTAATAGTGTAGTAGGAGTGGTACTGTGTGACAGTCAAAGTAATTAAGGAATTCTCTGAAAAAGACTCTACAGACTGCATAATGAATGACACTGTATGACAGCAGCCATGTTACTTCATGAGTCCAGTAGCTTTCATGCAATATGCTTGCTGTGATGGACTTTCATATGCAGCTCTAAAAAACATTATGAGAAGCTGAAACTCTGATAAGGGCTACACAGCAAAGTCCCTACTATTCTTTTGCTATACGTGTGAAGGAAATGGTTTGATAGGATAGTCAAAAATGGGGGAGTGAAGGCAGATAAACACACAGAAGCACAAGGGGAAGGGTGAGATGGATAGGCATGGGGAAGCAAGACTAATTATTTGGGGGATACAAAATGACCATTTTATTATTTTTTTTAGATGGGGAAAGTAACAAGGAGATATTATGGGCAGGAAAGAGGATATAAGGATGGCAACAAGGGTAGATAAACAAAAAGAAAGAACAATTAACTATGAAGGTGCTGACACAATGGAGTTGGAAACATAAAGGAGAGACACAGACAGAAACATGAATAACAGTTGATGACGGAATAGATTGGACTACAAAGTGAAGAGGGAAGTAGCATAAAAGGGAAGGAAACTCCATGATGGCGAATAATGTTGGTTGATAGCCAGCTGCCTCTTTAGTCAATGACATGTCCATGCTAAGGTCAGTCACCTTCATGACTGCACTCTTGGGTTGGCCTATTTCAGGCAGCTGTGTGCCACAGCCAGTTGCATGAGATTGTGCTTCAGGCTGCCAGTAGAGGTCAAGTTCATGTCTCAACAGTGGTATACCTCAAAGAGAGCCTTAGGGTCCAATTGAACCAAAGGGCAACAGAGACCCATTTAGGACACCTCTGCTGGATAACCTTTGTCACCCTGCAGAAAGGTTGGCATGGAGATATCTGGAGACCAATCAGGTGTTGGCAAGGCAGGTGGACTCTGCAGTGACCACTGCTACATCACTTCTATTGTTGTGGCAGACACTGCATAAAAGGTCAACATAATGAAGAAAAAAAACCAACAACAAATAAAAAAGTACAAAAAGGACAGCGATAAAGGGAGGGAAATACAAAAATAAAAGTAATTATCTGTAATGTGAAGTACAATGGTTGGCAGAACAATCACTGAATTAGTAAAAACCTGTTAACTATGCAATGACAAGCAAAATATAGTATACTTCCAGACAAAGAAGTTCAACAGCAAGTGTGGCACAAAGGCCCATACTAAATGCTGGCATACAAAATTCCTGTTTGTTTTGGAAAATAACAGTGCATGTGTTAAAAAAGGGAGGATCACAAGTGCCATGGAAACTGGCCTGAGCAACCTCAGAAGCTTGAAGTGTTCTGCCAAAGGACATATCATCAGGTGGTAGTCATGGTCTACAAAACTTAACTTTGCATGGCACCATGCCATGGAAGGGTAGCCATAGAAGCCAAAATGTCAAAACCATGGGCCACAGACACATGGTGGGACTAATGTATTACAAAATAGGTGAACCAACAGTGGACATCAACTAGCAGCATGTTGGATGCATGCTTCTGCTATGCCATGTGTAACTGGTACTACCAAGAAAGTTTGATAGCACAGTGGAAAAATAACACGGGGTATGTAGAACAGGGTTCTATGTGTGAATGGTAAGGTTAAGCCTATGGACCTGACAATCTAAGAAGGCAAAGACAAAGGTTTGAAGTAGATAATGACACCTGGGATGATGTTGAAACATCCAATGTTAAGTCAATCACTATTACCATGCCACCAGTGGGATTCCCTGGACTGGCAAAACAGGCCAACTTATACTAGTAAGACATGTATTACAGTAAACATACAGTGGTTAAACTACATAGCAGCAATGCAAAAATGGGAGATAAAGCAGCATCTAAAAAATAAGCAGTTATAATATCAGTGGTATATACATATCCCCTACCCCTGGACAGTCTTTCCTTGTTCCTATATAACATCAGTTTGTTCTCCTATATTTTACCAGGAGCTAAAAAACAGAAAAAAAAATACATGTACTGTATGTGTAAATAATTTCAAGTAACCACCAGTCAGTACTTTTAAAACTCTCAGTCACTGTCTCTGACATTCTCTTCCCACTGGCAAAGATGGCTGTGGCACCGTTTCAGGTCACTGTATCAATGTTGGTTGTGCTTATCAGAGAAGGATGTATATGAGGCATGACTCATCATTCTGATAAGGCAGTGATATGCATCTATTTTGTTTTTAATAACATCACAGGAGGCCCCAGAAGGTGTTCACTGTGACCTTATACAGGAGGTACAGAAACATTTTTTTTTCCTTCCTGCATCATGTAGAGACCCATATACCTTCAACACTCTCAGAAGCCATAACTATTTTCACTTGCAAACTAGTAGAAAACATTAGCATATTTACATCAATGTACATTGTGAGTAAAACATGATGTACATCTATGGGAAGAAGGGCAACAAAATGAAGGCCAATGCCACAATATAGCCATGGGTTACTGAAAGATATGCTGGGGTGGTACCAGGGTGAGGGTGGAGGACACACAGGACTAAATGCATGTACCCTGTATAACACATGTCCTTGTCCATGATTCCACTGTAGTGCCCCATAAAGGCTGCAAGGCTGGTTAATAAATCCATGGCCCTGTAAGGATCACAGACCTGCCCCTACAAGATCGTCATGCTTTTCTGTCATTTATGCATCTCAGCTAATAGCCATGAGCCTCCTTGCACTGTCCAAAGCTGGTACATAGTGTATTAAATGTGCAGTTGGAGACATTAGACCTAAACTGCTGTATTAGCACCACTGCCACACTACAAGCCTCTGAAATGCACAAAAAGTAGTCAGCCATATTGCATTGTTCATCACATGTAAAATTGCTGGGTAAGCAAATGAATCTACTAGTGATTATTACAAATGTCACTCAAATAGAAAATCAGAATGCAGATGCTTTGCTGCAGTTAGATGAAACAGGGACAAGTGGGTAAAATTTTGGTTAATGTAATATTCTTGTGTTGTTTTTGTTGGTTGAAGGAAGTTGTTCCACTTACACTTGTTCATGGAATGAGGTTACTAGAGTATGTGTGGCAGGGCCATGTAATATATTACAAAAGCATTTTACAGGTTATAGAGGGTTGTAACATTAAAACGGATAAGGGGACTCAGGGCATATGCAGGTAGGAGGATTAACTGAATAAATATGAGGTTTTTTTTATGGAGGTTCTATAGCCACCTGAAGATAACTATGTAAGGAGCACAGTGATGGATGCATGGGAATGGAGTTGAGGTACAGACAGCAGTGGACAACCTAAATAGTAGCTGTGCGATTGTGTGAGTATGATTACTGTAAATCAACACAGTCAGGGAAACTGTGTTATGATTCATACTAGTTAGTATTTGTAACCTGTCTGTAATGTAATTGACATCATGAGGTGGGTACAGAACACAGATTAACAAATACAGAACTGGTAAATATGCAGAGAGTAATAAGACCATGATTTTTTGGGTATAGATATGCACAGGCTACTTAAAGTTTCCATGTCACAATGTGGTTCATGCCCTGCACTACCTTACTAATGTGTACTAACCATAACTCTGCACTTAACCCCAACTGTACAACATACCTTAGGAAAAACACTTTGCATAGCACTACCATTACATAAAACACCCAGGCACAATCACATACACCAGCATACATGCTCAAATCTAAATCTATCCCTTTCCCTAGCCCTTACTGTAACCCTAACCCACAAACATTTACACACTCACTCCTACTCCAATGCCAAAACTTTCAAAATATCTGAAAGTTTTAGCCTGGGCTACATAATCTGAGAGCTGCTCCATGTCTCTTTTCATGTAGTCCAGAGAGGTACGTCTCAGGTCATTCACACCCACATGTATAATGACAGAGTCATATTTGTACTTGTTGTTGAGGGACCTGAGTGCATGCATTATGTGGTGGATCCTGGGACCTGACAGACAGTTGACTGTTACTTTCTCCTTATTCAACCTAGTGAGTGGGACATCAGTGTGCCTCACTATTGCATCACCTACGGCTAGTGTGTTGGGCATGCTGTATTTCCTTAGGGGCTTTGGTTGAGTGGCATACTGTTTAGGAGAGTTATGTGTCTCATGATTAGTGTTGTGTTGGGGTGGTTGAGTACGTTTCAGCCTTGGAGGTCTCTGCTGTCTGGGTAGATTTTTATTGAGAGCCTCTATGAAGGTGGGTTTGTGGTTTGTGGTTTTATTTTTTATTTTTATGTATTTATTTATTTTTATTTTTATTTTACATTTGTTAACCGGGCTAGTCTAGCTGGATATATGTCCATTTTCAGTAGAGGCCCGGGGAGAAAAGCTCCACACTTATATCAATACAAAGAGACTTATTAATAAAAAATTAAATACAATGAGAATGTACATTTAGTAATAAGAACAACAAGTACCTAAGGCACACACAAAAAAATATACTAGATAGTAGAAGAATCAGAATTAAAAAGCTAAAGATTAGCAATTTGTTTTTATTTTTATGTGAAGGCAGTGCTGGTGTGTGTTCTGGAGAGCTATGAATTCCACGTGGTGTGGTGCAAGTGTCGACCTTCTCCTCTTGACCAGCTATTTCGGTCATGGCTGGAGAGTGCATGGCATCGAATTGGATACATAAGTGCATCTCTTGCAAGTCTGAGTGTTGGGAGATAAGAGGAGAGGGTTGTCAGTGTACATGAGGCAGTTGCTACATTGTCTCAGGATGCCCAAGTTCACCAGGTTAATAGGAGAAAGCACAGGGAACTGACCTTTAGACATGCCTGAGGGGGGTGGGCATTAATAATAAGTACTGGATCTGTTTCCTTGTAGAACATTTAGTGCTGGTAGCACTTTTGTGTGCTACAATAATTGCTACCAGAAGTCTTGTAAAGTGCTAGACTAATAAGCTCATAAAAGTGCAGGAGAGGAGAGAACTAGCAGATCTAAAGAAAAAATTGAAGAGCAGACTTTGGCACCACTCAGAAGCTTATAAACAGTCCTGAATACAGCATCTGTATCTGGACTAGACTAGTTACAGGAAAGGTGGGAAACAAGCGCAAATGTGGGTGTTTAAACCAGAATGTTTAAAGAGATGGGAAAACTGCTCAAATGCCCAATAAACTACAATTTCTATGACAGAACCCACTCCTCCTGCAATAGATAGGCTAACTACTACTTATCACTCCCACTGATAAGCTAGAAGGCTTCCCTCCAATACAGAAAGGCTTAGGGGCTCAGAAGCTTACATACAGTTCGGGATACAGCAAATCTGTATCGGGACTAGACTAGTTACAGGAAAGGTGAGAAAGTGCAAATGCAGGATTTTATACCAGAAAGTTGAAAGAGATGGAAAAACTGCCCAAATGGCCAATAACCTACAATTTTGGGGGCAGAAACCACTCCTCTTGTGGTAGATAGGCTACCTAGTGCTTACCACTATTACTGATAAGCTAGTTGGCTTCCCTCCAACACAGAGAGGCTTGGGGTCTCAGAAGCTTACAAACAGTCCTGGATACAGTAAATCTGTATCTGGACTAGACTAGTTAGAGGAAAGACAGGAAACAAACCTAGACATTTTTTTACAGAAAAACAGCTAAAACAGCACTAAAAACAATTCAAGTGCAGTGCAAGCTAGCACACTTGAGTGTGCAGCAATATTAAAGCAAGTACAGTTTAAATAAATGCAATTTATTCAAACTGTATTCTGAATTGAATTTAATTATTGTTTTATTCAATTCTGAACAGTTAAAACATGCCAAAAATATACTTATCAGCTGAGAAGCACACTCAGTTAGAACAGAAATAGATTAAGTGGAAAGGGAGAAAGGAGAAACAGAAGATAATTCAAGGTTAAGGACCTAAGTGGGTTGGCCTTCTCAAATATTCTGTCTGTATTAGGTAGAATGAGCTAATGACAATAGACTGGGCTAGAGCTGGGTTAGAGATGAACAGATGGGACTGGTAGGAGTATCTGAAATCAAAATATGATCTCACTGTACTTGGTTGAGTGAGCAAATGAGATGAACCCAGGAAGAGTGTTCAAACACAAATCTACAGGAGAGTCGGGCAATTCCAAAGCCTCCAAGACTAATACCACAACAAGAACAGGGAAGGAGGGCAGGAAACTAACTGCACAGAGACAGAGAGATCACAATATTCAGTAAAACAAATAAACAGAAAAATAAAATGTAGTACCGTCTTTAATACAATATTCAATGAAGCAAATAAACAGAATAATAAAATGCAGTACTATATTTAACACTGCAAGTTTGTACTTAGCTTGCAATAGAGTTGATATAGGTATATAGCAGCCAGAAAAACAGCTCAGATATTCAGCAGAAATAAAGTCACAGATAAGTGATTAACACTGATAAGCACAGAGAAAGCCTCTAGGCTAAGAGTTCAACACTGAATATCAGTGAAGTGAAAACAATAGCCCCCACTAACTGCAGAGTGACAGAGAGTCCACAATATTCAGATAAACAAATAACCAGAAAAATAAAATGCAGTAGTATCTTTAACACAATATTCAATGAAACAAATAAATAAACAGAAAAATAAAATGCAATGCTATCTTTAACACTGCAAGTTTGTACTTAATTCAGCTTGTAATAGGATGTAAGTATATAGCAGCAAGCCAAACAACTCAGATATTCAGCAGAAATAAATTCACAGATAAGTGACTAACACTTATAAGCACAGATAACCCCTCTAGACTAAAGGTTCAACACCAAATATCAATGACGTGGAAACAATAGCCCCCACTAACTGCAGAGAGACAGAGTCCACAATATTCAGTGAAACAAATAAACAGAAAAATAAAATGCAGTACTATCTTTAACACAATATTCAATGAAACAAATAAACAGGAAAATAAAATCCAGTACTATCTTTAACACAATATTCAATAAAACAAATAAATAATTAACACTGCAAGTTTGTACTTAACTCAGCTTGTAATACAGTTGATGTAGATATATAGCAGCCAGCCAAACAGCTCAGATATTCAGCAGAAATGTAATTATGTTGCAAATTAGCTTCAGATCTCTGGATTATATGTTTCTGAAACCTTGTGACTGGGGATACAAAACCCAGAATAGATAAAAATGTTATTTGTACCTACACCTATGTGATCAAGTATGTGATGGACATTTATAAGGAGCACTGAGGAAGCATTATACACTTTGGAAATATGAGAAGTTAAGGTTAGTTCCCTTGTTTACACCTTAAGATGAGGAAAATATGAAAATGGTGTTGGACCACAGTCATAAAAGAACCTTAAGGGGTATTGTAAATTAAAATATAATTCTTGTAACGATTGTCATTTAATTTTCTGCAAGGTTGCATTCCTTGATTTGGTTGTATTTTTGTTCATTGTTTTCTGCTTTTGGTGGATTTCCAGCTATCTTGGGAAATATGGCTTTGCAGGATATTTTTTCACAAACTATCAAAACTTACAACAGTGATATCAGTGATCTCATTGGTAACTTAACCAGACTGGTTCAGCTTCTTACCCAATTTTCAGCATGTTGTCCTGGGTTGGTGAGAAAGGTCACTGATGTGGTTGGTAACTGTTCTAATGGTGCTGAAAATTTTCAGATCCCCTGGTTTGGACAATCCAGCTATGCAAGGAATATGAAAGGAGGAAATGAGAAGGACTGTCTCAACTATGGCTTCCAGAGTTTCAATTTTTGGTTGAACACAGATGTGCAGGAAGCTCAGGAGGCCCCCCCAAGGTACACCCAGTACACAACGGAAAATGATGGGAAAACTTTTTTTCAAACAACATTCTTTTACAATTGACAACACTTACTTGAAACAATGTTTAAAGGTCAAGTTAGTCTCAAAGGGACTATGAACTTGGAAGTTACCTACTGGTATTGTGAAGTGTTCCTGGTTATACCAGGAAATTATTAAACTGTTTGACAAAACGAGGTTCCAATTCATGGAGGTCATTATTAAAGACAGTGATAACCAACTAGTAGGTATTAGTGCTGAACTTATACATTTAAACAATTGGACTACTCAGGACTTGTTGCCAGACTAATATTTCAACCATTACAAATCCATGTTTAAAAAAGTGGATACATTTTTTTCAGAACAATAGGAATCATAAGCATAATAAATTGAGGTGAGACTGTGAGTCTTATAAGAATAGGAAGACATATCCTACACCCATTGGGTCAGCATCTAGTGCAACAAGACCTGCAAAATCCTGGCAGGAATTTTGGTCCAACTAACAATCAAGTTTTTGATTTCCTTGAGCAAGTATTCTATGAGATCAATTCCTCCAGAGAAATATAGGTTGAAGAGATTTACAATTCACCTGATAATTTTCCCTCCCCGGCTGGTAGACATACCAAGACAAATGTTGTTCCCTTGAAGAGGGTAGGGTAAGGGACCTAGACAGGTCAGCAGAGAAGATAGTAGAACTTGAATTTCCAGGTATTGTGCAAGTATCTGATCAAATTAATTTTAAGATTTTTAACTACACTGGAATGACTATTACTGAAACTCACCATTGGCTATTGTGGTGAGGTTTTATATTTGCTCCATCCCATCTTGTGGATTTAGTTACAATTCTGTTAGATTTGAAGTTATTTCTTCAAGACGTATATTTTTCCTTAATTTTTAAAGATAATGATTTGGTTAACGCTGACTCCTTGAGGAAGAAATGTACCTACAATCCCACCCTGCCACAATCTGGTGTTATCCCTGTTTGAAAAACAGTGCTTTAGCATTGTTTCTGAAATTGGTAAATTTTAATTTTATTTTAACTTATCTAGGGAAGAAGGGAGGATTTCAATGATTTGGCCTCCAATCCTGCTATCAGGGTTATGAAATACGAAATGGGCAGATGGGTTGTGTTGATGCTAAAAAATGACTATGTAGAACATACGTTGAACCTGTTGTGTGCACCAGGTGCCTATGAATGTATCTGTGTAAAAGAAAGAATGTTTATTATTCCAAAATTGACCTTTGGTTAGAAAATGTATTGATGTAGGGAAGAATTGATGGGAGTCTGTTTCATTACCAAAAGGATGACAAACCCAGAATACCAACCATTTTTGGCATTTCCCAATGTTCAGAAAAATCTTAGTGACCATCCTGCCTTAAGACCCATGGTTGTGCACACAGTTCAAAAACTGAACCCTTTGTGAAGTATATTAAGTCTAAATTTAAGAAAAATCTTGGTTTCTAGTCTTCACATACCAAGGGATTCTTGGCACTTTTTAGAAATTATTAGAAATGCATATTTCTCTGAAGAAGGTGTGTTTGTTACCATGGACATTAGGGAATTATTTACTGCAATTCGATAATTGTTTATTATTGACTGGTTTGAACAAATGTTATTTAAACTCACACCTGATTCCAGTTCAGACATTGGGATGCTAATTGAGGTTATAGACATTGTACAATGTTTTTAAGTTTGAAGGGAAGTTTTGCCAACAGATACAAGGGGTGGCAATAAGAGCCACATGTGCCCCACCATATGCCAATGTTGTTTTACTGTTTTGGGAAAGGAACATTTTCTTTCCTTCCAAATTTTCACAGTATTGAGATATATACCTTACATTCCTGGATATTGTCTTTATGATTTGGAATGAGCTCCTATCAAGTTTAAAGGAATTTATTGAGTTTATAAATTTCACTACATACATAGTTTTTAAAGATCACTTATAATTATTCAGGCAACATCATTTAATTTTTTGGATATAAATTTATATAAAAATAAAATTGAGGGTTGATTTTTTAAAACATATTTAGGAGCCATTTTCTAACAGTTATTTGCATTTTAAAATTAATCACCCTTACAAACAAAAACATTAGTGCAGTAAATGGTCATATGGTATAGATTTTCACACTTGTCTTGAAAGAAACTGTTTTTTTACCAATAGATGGACTATTTGGTGGAATTATTTTTGGAAAGGGTCTACACCAGGAATCTTTCTGAATATATTAAAAGTAATATTACCAGGAACAGAACTGATGGATTCTATCCTATTCGAAAAGGTGGGGAATTTGAAACTTTCTGAGAGTGGAGACAAAATCCAAAATAGATACCAATATGTTATTTGTAGCTATACCTACGGGGTCAGGCATGTACAGGACATTTTTAGGGAAAATTGGAGAGCCTTATACACTTTGAAAAGATAGGAGATGTGGTGCAGGCATCCCCTGTTTACACCTTAAGATGAGCAAAAAATATAAAAATCGGGTTTGAACACAGCCATAAAAAAGATCTCAATGGGGGTGTTAGAAGAAAATGTAACTCTTGTAACTACTGTCATTTAAGTTTTGACAAACTGACACTTCAGGCTGTCAGAAGAATTTGAGGCATTACACCTTACCAAGGGTTAACTGCAGGACTAGAGTTGTGGTATATCTTGCCACATCTTCTACCTTTGGGACATTTTATGTTGGCAAAATGGAAAGGTCCCTGAGGGAAAGGGTTTATGAACATAAATATACCATTAGGAATAAAAACCTTAAGAATGCACTTGCACAACACAGTCAAAGCCATAACAATTTTAAAAAGTTATATCTTTGGTTTTGGAAAAAAATTCTCTCTCACTTTTTCAGGATGGTGGAAGAACATTTTAGAATGTAGGGAGTTGTGGTGGCAAGTGAATTTTGCAGCTCATATATAAAACATATAACATTATTTGTCTTTAAAAAAAGAACAAATATGACTTAAAGACTGCATTGATTAGAATAACTACAGTGAATTAAATGTGGTTAATTTTTATATAGACATATTTGAAACTGGTTAGTTACATTTTATAACATTTTTAACCTTGGTTTATACAACAATTTTTAGTGTACTATTTGTTTAAGGTTTTGACTCAGCACGTCATGTCACATGAAATGGTTATACAATGGCTATTGTTGATGTAAGTAGTATATTCAAAATCACAGTCAAAAGTCAAGTCAAAGTAAACATTATTGTCATTTAGGACTACACAAGTGCAGCCTAAATGAAATTCCGAGTATCATAACTTCATAGGTTCATAGGTTGGTACTAGGCTATTGGCCCTAGGGCCTATACAAGCCTAGCCATAACAATTCCCTGGATATTTCTTCCCACAATATTTATTTCCCTGGACCCCTGTCTAGCGGGGTGACTGACGTGATCACCGGGGTGAATTTCCTATCTTCCATCCAATCATCAAGGTTCATTTTGAAGAGGGCCAGGGAGGTGCTCTATTTAACATGTATGTGCAGTCTATTCCAGAGTATGGGAAGTCTCTGGGTCAGGAACCTATACCTCCCATATATTTTGTTCATAGTGATGACAAAGTTTAGATTTCTGGAGCGTGTGGCTCTGCGAGAGTGGGATTTCTTTAAGTGGAGCATGTCCAACAGCTCAGGGTTTGATATGGCCTTGTATGTTAAGCAGAGATCATCTCTGAGTAGACAATAAGCCACAGAGTATAGCAGGAGTTTTCTTAGATGGTCAGCATAGGGCATCTGCTTTAGGCCTGTGATTCTTTTAATGAGGTATTTCTGCAGCCTTTCCAGCTGTTGCAAATGTCCTTTCGGGTACATACCAAATGGGGGCATTGTACTCTATAATGAGTCTAATGAGGGATGAGTACAGTGGGACAATGACCTCCCTTTTTCTGGATGAAAAGCCCGTAGTGATGAGGTGTGCCACATAGAAGGATTTCTTGACTGTTGTTGCAATTTGGTTATCGAAGGTGAGACCATTGTCCACCTATGTCCCTAAGTCTCTCATCACACTTTCTGTGTTTAATGTACTGACACCTATGTGGCAATTCATGGGTACATGTTTTTTTGCAAATGGGATAACTATACATTTCTTGGCATTAAGCTTGAGCCCATGGCTCTGGCACCAAGCATCTGTTTCTGTAAGGCCCTTTTGTAGAATATCCACATCATTTGGGGATTCAATAATGGCTCCCAGTTTGCAGTCATCTGCAAACTTTGTTAGCCAGAGTTCCTTAGTGTTGGCCTATATTTCAGAGAAGTAGATGTCAAACAAGAGCAGTCCCAGGAATGAACCCTGATGTACTCAACTTGTCACTTGTCTGGAGCTGGATTTGAAGTCAGCTACTTTTACAGTCTGGGTTCTATTAGTAAGCCAGGTGGCAACCCATCGAATGATGTAGGGATTTATGCCCAACTTAGTAAGTTTATCTATGATTCCAGAGTGGGGGATGGAGTCGAAGGCCTTAGCAAGGTCCAGATAGGCTGTGTGGACCCCCTTACCCTCATCCACAGCTCTGGAGACTGATTCAAAGAAGTCAATCAGGTTCAGGAGACAAGATTGGTCCTTCACGAACCCAAACTGGGTGGGGTCCAGTGTTTGAAGATTGTCAATGTCTTTGTTTATAAGTTCCATGATAATGCATTCCATGCCCTTGCAGATCAGACTCATCAGACTATTGGGATGGTAGTTCCTGGAAACAAAGGTAGATCCCCCCTTGTGGAGTGGGATAACTGCAGCTGTGTGCCACACAGTGGACACGAAGCGTGAGGTGAGGCTATGATTAAACATAACACTTAGGTGAGGTGCCAGTTCATTTTGTTGGTCATGCAGAACACAGCCCGGGATGTCATCTGGTCCCATGGATGCTGTATTCTTAGCTTTGGAGAGTGCAGTTTCTACCTGTGTGACCATGATTACCAGAATTTGGCAATCTTTTGGTATTGAGATTGGCCCTTTAGGGGGTGAGAGGGGTGTGAAGTTGGCACTAAATCGATCTGCCAGGATATTGGCAATATCCTTGGTGGCAGTATATTGAATGCCATTCTGTTGTAGCTCAGAGCAGATCTGAGCATTGCCATTTAGATTCTTGACATAACTATAGAATGCCTTGTGGTTGTCTTTGGAATCTTTGCCAATTTTATATTCGTAAATAGCTTTGGGGGATTTTATGAGGGATCTCAGCTTCTTACTGAGGCTGGTAAGGGAGTTTTTTGCATCCAGAGATTTTCCTCTTTTCTGCAACAGTTTCTTCCTTCTGTTTATAGTTTGATTATGGCAGGGGACCACCAGATTGGATTCCTTTTTTTGGAGGAGAGCGCCTTGGTTCTATTTTGGATGGCCCGAGTCACGCACGAATGGATGTGCTCGTACAGTGCCTTAGTGTAGGACTCAGCAGTCTTTCAGTTCCTGTCTTCATGGGTGTCATGAAGTTTGTCATTTTTGACTTGAGAAGTATGAAGTTGGCTTTGGAGAAGTTTTTTAAAGAGGTTTCTTTATTGGGGGGTGGGGGTGGGATGTGGATGTCAAGGGTAATTAGCTTATGGTCAGACCTGACCAATGAGGGAGTGACCACTGGTGTGGAGCATCGATCTCCAATGTTGGTAATGACCAGGTCTAGGATACTGGAGCCCCTGGTGGGACAATGCATTAGTTGATTCAGGGCATTGGAGTTTATGAATTCCAAGAACGGTTTGGAAAAGGTATTGGCACCCGAGTAGTTTTCCCAGTTAATGGCAGGGTAGTTGAAATCACCCAGTATTAGGGTGTTTGGTTGTAGCTTACGATTTTCCAGTATGTTTAGAAAGGTGTAGCGAAAATCTGGGGCATGGCGGGGGATCTGTAGCAAGCTACAATTTGGATTGTAGTCTTAACTAGTGTTAGTTGCGCCTGGAGAATTTCAGATGCATTGCGTTGGGCAACTAGCCTGGATGTGTGAATATCCTTAGTGAATTCAGACACTCCTCCAAATTTAGTGTTTCTGTCTTGGTTTGATAGCCGAAAAGTGTGGTAAGAGTTGCAGCCTGGTATTTCAGGGGTGCTCTCTGGAGCCCTGAACCAGGTCTCAGTTACTGCACAGATATCAATGTTCTCCATTTTTAGGAGTGCCTTGAGAGAGTGCATTTTGAGGTTTAGACTTCTAGCATTGAATGGCATTACCTTCCGATTTTGCATGCTTGTATCTGTTATGGTGGTGGTTTTGTCCATTGAACCTTGCCTAAAAAAGGCACAGGGGTGGCAAGAGCTTTAGTCAGTAACCTCACCAGAGAGTACATAGGAAGCAAGGATAGTAAGAATAACAGTATAACATTTCAATTTTAAAAATATATTCAATACAAGACCTACGGAAGGATAAATAAACCAATAATAACAACAAAAACACACAAGCCCTCCCAGACAGTCAATAGAAAATTTCTGCACATAGCAGGATGCCAGAGTAGGATTACACATATTAAGATTGTCTTCTGGTGTTCATCCATAACAGAAAACAATAGGGAATTGCACATGAATAAGAAAACATATTGCTACATCAAAGAATAAAAAAGATATTGCACACGTTTCACCTGAGCTATGTATTGTGAGTGATTACTGACTGAATAATCAGTGGCTGGTATCAGCGTTTATAAGTCTCAACACTGTTGGGTAGAAGCTGTTTAAATATCTGGTGGTCCTGCAGTGGATATTCTAATATGTCTTGCCCAAAGACAGCTGTATAAACCAGTCATGTGCAGGGTGAGAGGGTCACAAATTATTTTGGATGCACATTTAATGCTTCTTGCTGTGAAGAGATCCCAGGTTAATGGTAAGTCAGTGCCCATGATTTTTTTTGGCAACTCGTATCACTCTCTGTAGCTTCTTTCTTTCTGCTATTGTACTGTTCCCAAACAAAACTGTGATGGCAATTAGTGAGAATGCTGTCTACTGCTCCTCTGTAGAATGTGGTGAGAATGGTAGGTAGGTGCTTTTCTTTTTTGAGCCTTCTGAGAAAGTGGAGATGATGGTGTGCTTTTTTGACCAACTGGTCTTTATTCACAGTCCAACAAAGAGCCTCCGAAATGTGCACCCCAAAAAACTTTGTAGATGTGTCCCTTTCCACCTCTTCACCATTTATTGTGAGCATTAATTGTGTTGTTTACCTTTTCCTGAAGTTTATAATGATTTATTTTGTTTTATTGACATTCAGGTCAAGGTTGCTATTAGCACACTAGTCAATTAATGAGTAGACCTTCATCTTTCCCTTTGATGCGGCCCACAACCATAGCATCATCTGCAAACTTAATGATGTCATTGGTGTTGTATTTTGCAGAACAATCGTGGGTGAAGATGAACCACAGATAGCTTAGCACACAACACTGATGAACTCTGTTGCTGAGTATTAAACATCCTGAGGTGTTGTTGCCCACACATTTTCTACGGTCTGTTCGTCAAGAAGTTGAGGATCTAGTTGATGAAGTCTGTGATTAATTTAATTTGCACTTAATTTGCAAATAAAAATGTTTGGACTTTTTATTCTGCCTTTCAAGTAATCCTTTCTACACATTTGGTTTGCTGCTAACATTGTTTTTTTCATCCAGGGGCATAACCTGATTTGCTTGTTTTTAACTTCAGAATCTATGCTTTCTCCATCAGTTGTCTAAAGGTGCAATAATCCATTTCTTTAGTCCCGAACAACCTCTGGTGTTCCTAAAAACCCTTCCATTCATCCGTTTGAAATGATCTTAGAACACAAGCCTTCTGAGATCCCTGACATGCCATACTCAGTAGTGTAGCAACAGTGGGGAGAAGGGGGGATATACTCCAGGCTCATCTTGTTAGAGGATGCAATATAAGTGCTGTTGCTGTGTTCTTTCTGTACCAGTATTTCCATGAGCAACCTATTAGAGCATTTACTTTGGTGGGGATTTAATAAACTCCATGTATAAATAGTGGAAGGCCTACACAGAGGGCACCATGGTCGTGTCTGTGGCTCCCCCTCGGAAGCACACCTTGCATATTAATGAAGGTGCACTACTGGAAGAGAGCTGTGTAACACGGTTACAGAATCAGTGTAGGGGTGTGTTACAGTGTCTGGAGATGAGTAACACACCCCCTGCACTGTTAAAGTGCCAAATGGCACTTAAATATAAAAGTTAAATATGTTTTTTTTTTTATTTTATGTTTGTGCGGTGTTGCGCTTAGTAATGGACATGTGCTAGACATCTAAAAATAAAAAACAGATACTTTTAATTTTATACAAAGGTCAAGTTTAAGCATAGCTGAGCCTGTTTGCTTGGCAGGGCATGGTGCTCAGCAGTGCATAAACATAATTGAGATCTATATAGAAATGTATAGCAGTTCTCAACATATCCATGTAGCTGAATGGTTAGAATCATGGCCCTGTGTGCAGTACGTGCACGGTTTGAATACACAGGCAGACCATTCAGCTTTTATATTTGATAGTAATATGGTATTTTTTTTTATTGTTGTATGTATTGACATTTGTTAACTGGGTTAGTCCAGCTGGGCCAGAAGCCCATTTTCACTGGAGACCTGAGGAGAAAAGATCCAGTTACACACAAGTTTACAATATCTAAAATACACACTCCAAGATAAAGAAATTAAAATACATAAGTTCAGGAAATATAGAAGTGCAATACATACACATAATAATAAAGTAGTAGTAATGAACAAATAATTTAATTTTTGTTATTTATTTATTTTTTTAAATCTGGTTTGCCCTAAGCTAATCTCTGCTAAGCCAAGCCAAGCAGTGCTTAAACAGGACCTGTTTAATCACTGCTCAGCAATGTGCAGCTCCATTTAGCTGGTTTGGGCATTGCTAAGCAAGCCCTGTTTAAGCAGTGCTCAGCTCAGCTAAGCTGGTTTGCACACTGCTAAGCTTTGATAATCATTGCCATTTTAAGCACTGTTCTGCTGACCTCAGCAGGTTTGCGTGGTGCTAAGTGGAGTGCTGCATTTTTTAAAATGGCCCAATGGCATCAAAGGGCAGGATGACAGCATTATTTATTTGCAATGGACAGGAATACAGTCAATATCTGTTGGAGTTTGATCTTGGCAGAGACTATAGTAGGAGTTGGAGAGGGTGCATGCTTCCAGGTACAGCGGTGGGGCATTCTGGAGTCCAGGGTCATGGTAGGACTCCTAGTAAGAGACCATGACATTTAGTTGCTGCAGGGCCAGTACTAAGGGTCAGAATACAAATCGGAGGCCTGGGACCAGCTGGCAAGTGACCTCACCAGTGCAACTGGAATCTCCTGCACAAGTGAACAGGTGCATTACCATTTTGATTACCTGAAGCATAGGAAGTAGAATCTCTTAGCCACTTGGATCTAAGATGCCCAGTATGACATGTCCCAAAAGTTTCTAAGTATTGTTTGCATTGTTTTACCAATAAGTAATCTGCATGTGTGATAGACAGGTATGCATAGCAGTGTGTTTCTCTCCCAACAGCTGCAGAGGAGAGAGCTTGCAACCTGGAGGGCCATGCAGGACACCTAGCCAGGTTGTGCCATGAGTGTGGTGAGTACGGATATATCTTGCAATCTATAGTAATATAAATAAGAAAGAGTACAGTAGTAACTGTCAGTAGGTATATTCTGTTTTGAGTGTACTGCAATGAATGTGGTCATAGACCTGGAATGATATAAGTGAGTAGTGCCAGGTACAGTTCAATATAGATGAAAGCATGAAATCTGCTAATGTTATGGAAAGAAAGTTACTACTGCATTAATAATGTTAAGAAAATAAAAGTTTATACTGTATTAATAATGTTAAAGCTGTGGTGGTGCAGTGGTTAGTATTGTCTCCTCACAGCAAGAGGTTCTTCCATTCGATTCTCAGCTGGAGCGCCTTCTGTGTGGAGTCTGCATATTCTCCCCATGGTTAAGTGATGTTAAAGACATACAGGTAGCTGTGAGCGTGAATGGGCATGCCTTCGTTGAAAGTTGGGTGTCGGGCTGGCAACTCGGCACCGTAAAAATCCACTGTGAATCATGAGTGGACCGGAGTTCCACTGTGGTGACCCCTAACCGGGAAAAGCCGAAAGTCTTCACTGTATTAATAATGTTAGTACAACTACATTCATAATGTTAAGGAAATAAATTCAACTGCATTCATAATTTTAAGGAAATAAAGTTCAACTGCATTCACAATGTTAAGGAAATAAAGTTCAACTGCATTCAGAATTGTTATGGAAATAAAGTCACTACTGCATACATTGTGGAATAACGGCTGTCTTGCAACACCTGCATTATTTAAAGTGCTCATCAGTAAAAACTGTTAGATGTATACCAATCACTGCTTCATGTCACCCCTAATAAAGCTGTGTTGTACAAAATGTGTGTATTTTGGGCTACTGGTCAAGAAATTATTACTAATGGTTGGGGCATGGTATATAATGGTTGGGGCGTGGTATAATGGTTAAGCTGTTTGACTCATAAACACAAGGTATAGTGTTTGATTCTCACCTTGGGAAGGAAATTTGCTAGGCTTAGAATGGCTTATTAAGAAAGCTAGCCTAGTAATTTGCTATGAACAAGTGCTGTGAAGTAAACACAGGAATAATACCAACCACGAAGTGAGTGAAGGTTAGTTGCTAAAGTGTAGATGTGGAGCTGTACTACAAGATAAACTGCATTATGATATTTCTTCTACACTAAGATCTGAACCCGGAATAGTAATGGCTAAGGTATAATAGTGTGTTGATCTCAGGACTGTCTTGTGTTAGCCATTGCATTTCAGCTATATGCATTCCTGAACTTAGTTACGCTGCTGCAGGCAAGTTTGAAATGGTAATAGCTGTAGACTGCAAACATGTCATCTGCAACTGCATACGGGTCAGATAGGCAACCCAGCACTCTGCTATGGTCTCTACACAGCACACATATTCCCATCCACTAAGAGTTAAACATGTACACCTGCATTCCATGTATTAATACACAGTTCACCTACTATCTCTGTCGTGCATGAATCTCAAGCATGTGTGTTCAAGTGTCACTGCAGTCTTGTATGGCACTATACCTCCATTACCAGGTCAGTTTGTTACCAGGTGAGATCTAAGCATATATTAGTCAATAAATATTCAGCAGTGGCTCAGTATCTCAGTGTGATAAACGCTAGGTATGTTATACATTTTGTCACATACAGAACAGAGTTCCAATCCAGGCACAAGTAATATTAAATATTAATAGAAACTGGTATGTATTGTTAACAGATGTTCTTCCCACAGGAATTGCAGGTAAATAAATGACTGCACTAGCTGTTCAAATGGGTTTCTAATTTGTGTGTCCAGATGTACCAGAGTGTCAATAGCATTGCTCAGCATGGTGATTAGACTGCAGTAAATAAAACGTCAAGTACAATAGTAATACAAGTTATTAAAACAAATAAAACTGTTTAATCTAGATATAGCTGTATGCCTGGTGTGTCTGTGAATGTCTGCTGAAAGTCTAACCCCATGCCTGCCAAGGACAGCATGATATGCATAAAATCTCTGTACAGTGCACGATACATGTCTCTCAAGTGTCACTCTGTCATGGACTGTGATCACTGTTGCCAAATCCCTGGGACACAGATTTAACAGCAGCTTGATTTATCTCAATAGCACAGTCACACTACATCAGTCCACAGTACACCTTGGTACTCACATATGTTCCCATGACATGTAATAGTCCCCTGTAGTTTTGTACCTATAGGTGTTACAGCTTGGCCCATACTGTCCCATGTGGAAAGCTTGAGAGGTATGTAGGTACTACAAAAGCTATAGGGTACTTGTATACATAAATTAAGGGTAGACCTGTAGAGTATATAAGAGCTCTGTTGCAAACAATATAGCCTAGTAGTAGTAATGGAATGTATTTCTCTCTCCCTCACCCCTTATCTACATCATAATTTATTATTCTTATACATCGGGTATGGTTTGCTTTTAACATATGTTGTTCTCAAAACATTATGTTGGGCCTTGTGTTTTATTATTGTTATGTATTACAATGGTTGCATGCTAACATACCTTGTTAAATTACCTATGTTGTTGGCCTTATGCCGTAACTGTTACTGGCATGCTGTTACAATACTGACTGCTATTCCAATTATTATTGTGTTCTATATGCTATGCAGTGTTACATTACTGGGTTATGTGATTTGTTCTGGCATGCTGTTACAACTAATCACATGTTCTCTTCATTACTAACCTATACACCTTGAAATACCTCAACATCATAGTTCAACTGGGTAGGCCTTTTCCTGCGGATCCACCTACCCTACATCAACTGGCCATGGCACAGGGTCAAAGCACATCTGAGACCAAACCTGGAGCTGCCCCCTCCACTAGTCCTGCACCACCTATGGGTGGAACTGCTTTAGGGGATGGGGCCCTTCTCCCCCTGGGAGTGGGCACAGAGAGGAGTGGTCACCCAGCGAAAGCTACCAGACATAGTGTGCAGGATCATGCAGGAAGGGTTTGATGATCAACTGCACCAGATTGAGGGCAGACCGGCCAACCTGGAGGGGTAGGCTGGCCCTGGCTCCCAGCCCCAATCACACCTATCATCAAGGCCGTAAAGGAGCAGTGGTGACTGCCCTTGTGTGGCAAGCTCAGTCCCACTGTTGCCGTCTGGGGGCACATGGCTCTCTGATTCCATAACATCCTCCCCATCCAAGGGGTTTACCCACCTGTGTCATACACCACCCCTGTCTGCTGTCTTGTCTGTTTGCAAATGCTACCTCTCCTACCCAACTTGCCTTCCCACACATACCTATATCCATTCCCCAACATTCCACTCTCTCCTTAAAAGTAAAAAAAACAGGCATCTGTCCCACAAAAAAATATTGCCCCATACAATATGCCTCCATTTTGTCCCCACGTACACTGCCCATAATCAATCATTGCACCAATTAATCAATGCAGTTATGTCACCCACACCCCTCTCTCTGGGATGTAAGTCTCCAAATTCCAAATTGTCCATAACCTGCACAGCTGTTGTTGTACAAGAAATGGAGAGCTATGGTCCTTTCCTACACCCATCCTGCAACTCCTTAGCTGCCTTTCACATTGTGTTTCCCCCTTCTTGCCCCCATTTCACCACTTTCCTATTGCCCCTTTTTCTTTTTTTTTTTTTGGAAATAATGTGGGTTTAAGCATCACACAAAACCATTTAAAGCTGCTTAAAACTGCTTTAATCACCTTCTGTCTTTCTGACAATGTTATGCACATCAGCAAAATGATTGCTGCTGCCAAGTCTTGAACCTGGGGCCCTGCCAACTAGGCATAGTGCATTTGCCCACTAGATCACTCAGCTCTGAAGAATATCAGGTGTTTCCATAAACAAATCATGAGTATCAGTGATGCACATCAGCAAAAAATTCACCCCTGCCAACTCTCGAGCCCAGCACCCTGTCAGCTACAACATAGTGCATTTGCCCACTTGGCCACTCAGCTCTGAAGGATGACAGGTGTTTCCATATGCATATCTTCAGTGCCACTGACACACTGCTTATACATATACTGGGGAATATGACAGCATACTTGGGACTGTGATGCAGACACCAAACCAGTCCACAGCCAAATAAATGCTGATGGATGTACATGAGGCCTAGGATTTCAGGTAGCACTGACAACTGCACAAACTGTTGCAGACTGTCCACAGTTGTGCCACCTACTTTTGCCATGGTTGTCACAAAATCTATTCTGTGTGCTGAAGTACTGGTAAGTCAGTACGGATTGAGATTAGAAAATCATGACAGACAGTTCAGTGTCACATGTCATACCCATCCGGACACACATGTTCAAGCCAATCTTGTGTAACAGACTATATGCATGCACACATGTCTTCCAAATACACCTGATATAGTATTGACTCAGTAGCTTAATCTGTTACATTCCAAGCAAGCTTTACATTTTGCCACCCGCAGTTCTGGCTGCCATTCCAGTCTGTTGCATGTCAAGTACATGCTTGTTAAAACAACAAATAACTGAATGAAACATGCAAATTTAAGCAGGACCACATGCTGCTGCAGTAATTCCTAGCATGCTGTACATTTTGCCTCCCAGAGTCCTGGCATCCATTTCAGTCTGTTGCATGTCAGGTACATGCTTGTCAAAGCAACAAATATATGACTAAGCAGTTTTAAGCAGAACCGGTTGCAGCTACTGCAGTCATTGCCACCCATATTAGCACACCAAAGGCCTGTAGGTTGGGACACACTTCACAAATATGTATAGGCATCCTAAATATTGCCTCTCTGGTTGGCACTATTACATAACATATGTACTTGAGGGACATGCCACACCTGGACTGTTATGGGTTCCTTATGGGTACCATTACCATGGCTATGCTGTCACAACAGAGCTGGCAGTGCTCCCTCACTGACATATACAGCTTGCTGTCCCACAATGTGTTCATAATCCCCAGTATGATTTCTGGCCAGAATGTAGCAACTGCAGCCTGCAACATATGTGGCAGTATGTTCAGCTACCTGCTACAGACCTACCATACCTCCCAAACACCTAGAACAGGGGACCCACACAGCACCCATATAGAAAAGGGGGAATGGTCAATTGACAAGGATATGTTCACAGTCTTCCCCTATAAACATATATAACATATACTGCTGATAGACCAGCGGCTACTGTAGCAGCATGCATATTCTGATGCAAATGATGTATGACACTCACATCTGTCTGTCCCCTTACTGACCTCATCCCACATTGTTAAACAGTAAACTGCCACAGATTCAGAAAGTCTGTTCACAATGGTCAAACATAGCATGCAAAACTGTGGACATACCACATAAGCCTGGACAGTGGACAGTATTTTTACCTACCCTGTGTGATGCTGTAGTCCCCACACCTCGATAATGCACATCTCACTGGCCAGGAAAAGGGCCATGGTCTACATTAAGTCCATAAATATAGCACTGTACTGCCATGCTATTGGCTAATGAAAATACAGCCCAGCTCTTCTGGATGCAATTAGCAAGTGTGAGCCACAGATTGGTGCACAGGCAATCACCTGTTCATGAGCATACCTACAAAAGGCAAGCTACTGCCTATGATAAACAGGTCTGTGACTTTCTTTACAAAGAAAGACTGCAAGAACATAAGCATTGTACTACAGGATTTCTACACATAAAGAAGAACAGCACTATACCAGGTAATGGGATGCAGATGGGAGGATGCAGTTATGGGAAATAGGGATTACAACAGTAGGTCTGTACTACATGTCTTGGAATGACATGTTGCTGTTACTCAGCTGTCTGGCACCTACAAGCTTCCCTTTTGGCTTTGTTTGCCGTGGCCCTCTGGGTCCCTCCAAAAATGATCGGCTCATGTACGAATGCTACTGGATTGTGTTTTAGACAATACTGATAGTAATTACTGGTGGATACTGCTGACATATCACATGCTGTACTGTCAGTCAGCTCCTGTCAGTCTGCGAATGACACACAGACATACTTCAAACATTGTGCAGATGTCCCTCTTACCATTCCTGATGTACTCTAGCTAGGACACTGCATACTTCACACACATATCCCATCACTTGAGAGCTATGCCTAGCATACCTGTTGACCCCCTACAGCAAGACAGCAGGTTATAGCCAGTAGTACGGTAGGACATAGGCCCAGCCTCAATGAGATATTGAGCATACAATGTAAGGGAATGAATACAGTACCAGATATTAATGTACCATTGATGTTTTTGAGGGGTGTGGTATGTATCAGCCAAATTGCTCACAGTGTGGGAACAAACATTTTGTATTGTCCAACTGATTGTCACACATCCACATTTGTCTGGCAGAGGGTCCACATATATCAGGCACACATACACATTCTGCAAACATCTGTGTACTGCAGATGTCGGACACCTACAGGGAGGATATCCCACAGCACATTTGCAGTGCTATCTGTCATTGGGTCACATATGTTGCTGGACTGTCCCCATATACTTGTGGTAACACTCACCTCTTTGTTGGATGGTGGCTGTATGATATGGTACTGGGATGTTGCCCAGAGGGGACATACCACAAAAGATGGCAGTGATGGGTGTGGAGACATGACAGCACAGTCCATCACAGCACACAGAGCCATAACCAGTATTCCTAGGATCATAGGAGGTTAGTAGGCTATTGGCCCTGAGGCCCTTATAATCCTAGCCAAGAGTTTAGACCATGTTTATGCAAGTCAGCACCTGATGCTCTAGTCCAATAGGGACACAGGTGGTATCCCAAGGGTGTGTGATCTGTTTACTATCCAGTTATCCAGGTGTCACTTAAAAAGGGTAAAGAGGTGCTCTGTCTGATGTGGACAGGGTGTCCATTCCACAGCTGGGTGAGTGTGTGGAACACACATCCGACCTACCAACAAGGACTGCTGATGTCACAGATCAGGTTGAGGGTGAGTGTGTGGCTTACTCAACTGGAGCTTGAATTGCAGATGTTCAGCAGTCCCATCAAGGTGGAGTCCATGATCACCTTGTATGCCACACAGAGGTCACCTCAGAGGACTCTGTATGAAACTGGGTAGAGGGATGCCCTTGTAGCCTATGTGTGTATGGTAGATGTTTGAGGCCCTGGTATTCCCTGGTGAGGAACCTCTGTGGTCTCCCCAGCTAGTGCATGTGCTTTGCAAGGTACATGATGAAAGGGGCATTATACTCAATAATGGGCCTTATTAGGGAGGAATACAAGGATTTTATGACCCCCATGTCCCTGGATGAGATACCCTTATGTGTGAGGTGGGCCATGTTGAAGGCTTTTCTTACAAAGGAAGCAACATGGTGGTCAAATGTCTTGGTGCCATCAACCTGTGTGCCCAAATCCCTCATGACTGAGTGCATGCTTTGGACAATGTTGGTAATGTGATAATTTGTGGGGACATCACTCTCCCCAAGGGGGATGATTCTGCATTTTGTGGTATGCAGTCTGAGGCCATGTGTCTGACACCACTCATGTGTCTGCGTAAAACCATCTTGGTTGATGTCCACATCACTAGGGTATTTGGTGACAGCACCCAGGATCCTGTCTATCGCTTGATGTGGCTTTCCCTATATTGAGTAGGTTGGTGCGTTCAGTATGCCAGTGTGCTACCCTTCTAGTAACATATGGACTGATGCTTAGTTGAGAGCATATATCTATTATGGCCAAGTGGGGAATACTGTGAAAGTCTTTGGCCAGGTCAAGGTAGGCAGTGTGCACTGTCTCATCCTCATCCATGTCTTTGACTGTGTCAAAGAAGTCAACCAACTGTAACAGACATAATCCCCCCTTGACAAAGCCAAACTGTATGTGACCGAGTGTGTGGAGGTCACCAATGTTCTTGTTAATGAGGTTCATGATAATCTGTTCCATTGCCTTGCAGATCAGGCTAGTTAGGATGATGGGTCTATAATGTGCCAAATCAATAGATGCTCCAGCTTAGTGTAACGGGATGACAGTGGGTGTCCTCCACTTGGCTGGGACAATGGTGTATTCAGGCTTTGGTTGAATACAGTGTCTAATGGTGCTGCAGGTTCATGATTGAGGTAATGTAGGATGCATCCTGCAATGTCATCACGTCCCATGATGGCTATATTCCATGACTTTGAGATGCCAGATATGACCTGTTCCCTAGATATAAGGGGAAGAGGACAGGTACTGGGGGATGTCCTGATGTATTGACAGCGGGGCCAGGGAGTGAAGCTTTAACTGACTCTGTCAGGCAGCACGTTTGGTATATCTATAGCACTTGTATATCTTATGCCCCTGGCCACCATATCTGAGCAGGTCTGGGATCTTCCTTTGAGGTTGCAGACATATGTGAAGAAGAAGATATTACTGTCTGTAGTGGACATCACCAATATGGGCTCAGAGTTTGCTTTGAAGGATTTCAGTAGTGATATTATTTGCTTATACGGGGTAAGAAGACACTGCTTCACATTGGGCACCTGCTCCTTCTTGATCTTGGACAACAATATTTCACTCCTGTTATAGAGTGCATTTTTTTCAGATGTCCACCACACAGGTTTACTTATCCTTGCAGAGGATGATGTTGTCCTTTCAGGTATACCTGACGTCATGCAGCTATACAAATGCACGTATACTGCTTTGGTGTATTTGTGGATATTGGTACCAGTTCCTACAGAGGGGGAGGGGGCTGTGAAGCTGTTTATGCCATAATTCAGGAGGGTGTAATCAACTTTGGAGATGTTTGTATGTTTGACCCTAGCTAGATGGGTATTGTGGGAGATGGTGACTGCAAACGTGACCACTTTATAGTTTATTTTATCATGGAGGATGATACTGTAGGGATGCTGCAGTGCTTACCCATGTTGTCTATTATCAATACCCAGAGATCTTCACCTCATGTGCGTATAGCAACTAGCAGTTCCAATGTGTTTGCATTGCCAAAGTCCATGAATCTTTGTGCATTTGTGTGCTGGCATGAGATGTTCTTCCAATGTATGTTTGGGTACTTAGAGTCACCCAGGATCAGAGTACAGAGTCAAATCCTGATAGAGTTGCACAGGTCCATATGTGCAGAATAAGCTGCCTGGTCACATGTGGATGACCCAGTGGTGCAGCGGTAGAGTTGTCACCTCACAGCATGAGGTTCTCCGGTTTGATTCTCAGATTGAGTGCCTTCTGTGCAGAGTCTGCATGTATTTCCTGTATTCATGTAGGTTTACTCCAGTTTTCTCCCACATTACAAAGATATGCAGCTGGAGTGTTTTTCCCCAGGCCTCCAGTGAAAATTAGCTTCATTCCAAGGTGGAGTTTTCCGGTCAACAAATGCTAAATAAAATGCGGAAGCCAGTAGCTAGCTATGATTTGGATAGGGGTCTTGGCAATGGTTAACTGCACCTGGAGTGCCTCCTGTGTTTCTTATAGTTTGACCAGCCTGGAGGTGTGTATGTCTTTCATATACAGTGAAACCTCACATCCCTTGACTCTACTGCCCACACCTTGAGTTTCGACTGTATGATAGGATGGGTGACCATGTAAGGCTGGGGTGCTGTCTGCAGCTTTGAAACATGTGTCTGTCAGTGCACAGATGTCAACATTCTCCAGGGTTAACACTGCTTGCAATAGATACAGATTCATGTTCAGACTCCTAGCGTTTAGCAGCATAGCCTTCAATTTGTGATTTGTTGACAGTTTCATGTTGTTAGTATTAACGTCACCACTTTTCCTAACTATGGTGGTGACACGAACCATAGCCAGAAGCTGGAAGTCCAGGTGAGAAAGATGGAGGCCATCTCTGGCAAAGCATAGTGGTCTGTTGATCATATTATCTCAGGCAGTCAGGTACTGAATCCTCCTGGAATGGCACCTGAAACCAAGCCAATTGTTAAGGTCAATAAATTCCTAATTGTATTGTGGCAACATTCTGGGTGACAGCAGACTGCTGCTTAAGGCTAGGGACATACCTGCCTGGGTCACATACTCAGTGGCCTAAATCAAGTGTCACATCATATAGTCCATGGAGGTAAGTCTCAGGTCAAGCATGCCAACATCGACTATGACAGACTCATAACAGTAACTGCTGTTGAGAGACAGTAGTGCGTATGTGATATGGCAGATTCTGGCACCTGACATATAAGTAACCGTGGCCTTCTCCATATACAGCCTGGTGAGATGCACATCTGTGTGTCTCACAATGGAGTCTGCTATGACTAATATGTTCGATTTATAGTGACACCTTAGTGGCTGTGGGACACAGGTGTGTATCTATGCATGGTATGTGGTGTACAGGGCTTTGGGTTTTGTGCATGTTTCTGTATCGGAGGCCTCCTTTGCTTGGGGAGGTTTATGTTGAAGACCTCCGCATATGTGGGTGTGTGTTATGTAGTTGTGGGTGGTGTGTGAGGTGTACTAATTGTGTTGACAACCTTTTCAGTGCCAGATATGTGGGCTTGAGAGCGAGCGAGCATGGACTGTAGGTTCCTAATGTCATTGCATCTCTCATAAATTGTCTTCCTTGGTGGTGTTTGTAGATAGTTGTCCATGTACATGAGGCAGTTGCTACACTGTGTCAGGATGCCTATATCAACCAGACTGGCAAGAGAAACTGTAGGACATTGCCCAGCCCTATTTTTCAGAATCTGAGGGAGGAAGGCCAGGGAGACAAAAGGGCCGGCCCTACAGCCTTGGTGCTTAAAAGAAATATAGGAGGCTTACACTACCACATACAATGTAGACAGGCTATAAACAAGCAGTAATAGGTGTAACATAAAAGATGCAATTGAACACCTTAAAGAACATGCAGGAAACAGCAGGATGAGGAGGGAAGCATATGATGTATTGCCACTATGTTGCTGATAGCCATATACATAATGTAGTGAGAGATGGTGGGGTATGATGTGGGAGTTAGTGCAGGATAGTGCTGGCAAATGTGGATGTGCAGGGTGTGTACATAATGGAGAGCAATGTATGTTGTCCTGTGATGTGTTCCCCTCTTCTTGGCTTTCAGAAGTGATGTTCAGTTGGAGGAACCCACCTTTTTCTGCAGCCGAGAATGAAGTCATAGTTGATGGCCTCAGACTGCATCATGCTATCCTGCTGTCGAGGAGTCGACATATGCAGGAAGAATGTACTGCACTTTGGGCAGACCTTGTTGCATCAGTAAATCATTTTGGGCTACAGGACAGATGTTATGAGAAGGTCCATCACCGGGCCACCGATATGATAAATGCTGCACAGCAAAGGGCTACAGCTCTGACTAGGGACTGTACTAGCACTAGTGAAGTGTCTGCAACACAATTGCACTAGGCTATCGAGAAGTTCATTGCAAGCCAAGGTTCAGCCACCAACTTGCAAGCATCCATCACCCCATATGTCATGGAGGTGGGTGGCACAGTCTCCACAGCAGAAGAGCATCCAGGTAAGCTTCCTGTGTTCATCACTTTAATACTGTTGCAGTCATAGTGGCAGCCTCTGCTTACTTGTACACAGATGTCAGGTCAATCTGCATTTGTGGGGTTGGTTTTGTAATGCACATGTGTGCACACATTCTCAGACTGTCTGCAATGTGGGCAGTATCACAGTTTGTACTGTACATGTTGGTATGCACACATATCCTGTACCAGTGCCACATTTGTGTTTGCTGACAATACCTCTCCCCCACAATTCCATAGGTACATCTGCTGTAGCCAGAGTCCAACATCCTGTAGCCAGTGAGTATGAAACTGTTTTGTTACAGCTCATATATGCTGGAGGAATGTTAAGGACTGCCAGTTTGCCATGGACACAACTGTTCAGCTTAGCCATAGTACTTGTATGGTGTGGAGGGGTTCACTGCAGTGAATTGCCTTGGTAATCACAGTAGCATATTTGCAGGAGCTGTAACATATTTGCACATATTTTTGTGAAGATGTATACAATCTACTATACAGGAGGCAATAGTATGGTGGAGACAGGTGCACTGTTTTCAAATGAAGGTCCATCACATACACTGACATGTTGATTATCTCACAGGTGTATTGTATTGGCAATATTAACTGCATGTATCTGCACTGCATGTTGTCAAGGGCCTGTCTTGTCTGTGTCTGTTGTAGTTTTGTTTGTGTGTTGTACATGGGATCAGTAATAAGGTGTGACGTGTATAATGTGGTTGTGGCACCTCACGTGTGTGTGGATCTTCAGACATAATAGTGCATGTATTAATGTAGTCATGTTGTCTTCCTCCTCACAGGTGACTGAGGGGGTTAGAGTTTGCCCCCTCACAACCTGATGTCAGTGTCTCATCGGACTCTGATGATGATGATGATGATGATGATGATGATGGTGGCCATAATGAGGCACAGGTGAGGCTGTTGGGGACTGAATCTGTCCCATGGGTTGACATCCTATTTTCTCCCCCAGTGTCCCCACACACAGTTAGTATGCCCACACATACCCAGTCTTCTGCACCCACAGATATTGGACAGTGAAAGGGTGGTGGCATTGAACAGGAGAGTGTGGCAACTATGACAATGGTGACTGTAGACACTAGCCATAGCCAGAGAGCTGGGGAGGTCCTGCACAGACAGACTGACAGCAGTGCTTGAAGGAGGACTGCTGCCCATCCACCACCTGTCGCAGGTGTCACATCACGAGTCACTCGATGCATGTCTCAGTTCATCATGGAGGCACAGGCATGTTCTGGCTACAACACCAGATGGATGCTCAGGATCATGGATGCATCATTGTCAGGCAACCATGACTCCACCACTGGTGATGCCATGCATCATTTTGCCAATGTAGTGGACAGACAATGATCCAGGACATTGTCAGTCCTTAACCACGCAATGTCTGTGCTGAACATGTGGTGGGAGTAGGGCATCAGACACGTGGATGTAGGTCAGCACCACCATCAGCTGAAAGTCCACGTGGCCATGCACAGTCATGCTCCTGTAGTGGCAGGCAGTACCACTAGCACTACAGAATGGAGGCTGCTGTCCACACCATAACATGGCAGGCCATGGGCATGTAGTTCTGGTGGTCCCATGAGGGAGACGGTCCCAGCATACATCAGTCACTGTCAGCAAGTAGTACCACATCTGACCCAGGGCACGGTGGTGCCAGTGCCAGTCCTGGCAGAGCCAGTTCCCATGTTCATGAACAGAGATGGTGAACTGTACATTCTCCCATGTACGGTCCACAGCTGTCCAACATACTATAGTGTAGGGCTAGCACATGGCTTGACTGTGTACATGCACACACTCACACATCACTGTCACATGCAGGTCACCAACAGACACACACAGCTCCTCTCTATGGTCCATTTGACCAGCACTCCTCCAGACACACACACACACACACACACACACACACACACACACACACACACACACACACACTCACATACGATGTTAAATGTGTGGCAACACCACACCAAACCCTATGCATGTGATGATACCTGTGCCACATCCCTGTCATCCATGCCATCGATACAGGGACATGCAAATATGTATCATATGCACAGGGTGACTACAGTACAT
>NC_056737.1:565444557-565502057 GCF_019279795.1 Protopterus annectens
AGAGATTGCCTCTGAGTAGGAGATATGCGACAGAGTAAAGCTGGAGGTTTTTGAGTCGGTCTGTGTAAGGTATCTGTTTGAGGCCAGTAATCCTCTTTGTGAGGAATTTTTGCCGCCTTTCCAGTTGTTTTAGATGTCTTGTGAGGTACATACCAAAAGGGGCATTATACTCTATAATGGGTCTAATGAGTGATGAGTAGAGGGGAACAATTACCTCTTTTTTTCTGGATGAGAAACCTTTTGTGATGAGGTGTGCCATGTAGAAGGATTTCCTGACCACTGCGGTGATTATCAAAGGAGAGACTACTGTCCAACTGTTTCCTAAGGTCTCTTATCACACTTTTAGTGTTAAGTAGACTACCGCCTATGTGGTAGTTTGTGGGTACAGAGGTTTTACCAAAGGGGATGACAATGCACTTTTTGGCTTGAGCTTGAGACCATGGCTTTGACACCAGGCATCTGTCTCAGTGAGGCCCTTTTGTAGGATGTCCACATCATTAGGAGTTTCGATTATGGCTCCTAGTTTGCAGTCATCTGTGAATTTAGTTAGCCAAAGACCTTCTGTGTTAGCCTATACTTCAGAGAAGTAGATACCAAACTGGAGAGGACCCAGGACTGAACCCTGTGGTACTGCACTTGTCACTGGTCTGAAGTTTGATTTGGAGTCTGCTACTTTCACAGTGTAGGTTCCGTCAGTAAGCCAGTTGGCAACCCATCTTGTGACATAGGGATTTATACCTAGTTTAGTGAGTTTATCTATAATTCCAGAATGGGGGATGGTGTCGAACGCCTTTGCGAGATCTAGATAGGCTGTGTGAACCATCTTACCCTCATCTATGGCTTTGGTGACTGCTTCAAAGAAGTCTATCAGGTTTAGGAGACATGATCTGCCTTTTACAAACCTGAACTGTGTGGGGTCCAGGGTTTGGAGATCTCCAATGTCTTTGTTTATGAGTTCCAGATGATACGTTCCATGGCCTTGCAGACCAGGCTAATCAGTCTAATGGGGCGGTAGTTCCCGGTGTCTGTTGTGGCCCCCCCTTTGTGGAGTGGGATAACCATCATGGTGCACCATTCAATGAGCACAAAGTCTGAGGTGAGGCTATGATTGAACATGGTACTTAGGTGAGGTGCCAGTTCATTCTGTAGTTTGTGTAGAAGGCAGCCTGGGATGTTGTCAGGTCCCATGGATGCTGTGTTCTTGGCTTTGGGAGAGTGAGGCTTTTATCTGTGCAGCTGTGATTACAGGAACTTTGCATTCTTTTGGTATAAAGATGGACCCTTTAGGGTTTAAGAGGGGAGTAAAGTTAGCAATGAACCTATCTGCCAGGATGTTGGCAATATTAGATGGTTCTGTATATTTAGTGTCATTGTGCTGTAACTCAGAGCAGATCTGAGTGTTGCCATTGAGATTCTTGACATAGTTATAGAATGCTTTATGGTTGTCTTTAGAATCAGTGGTGATTTTGTTTTCATAACTAGCTTTGGAGGATTTTTTGAGGGATCTCAGCTTCTTACTGAGGCTGACCAGGGAGTTCCTCTAATCATGGGATTTTACTCTTGTTTGCAACAGTTTCGTTATGGAGGATAGCATTTTGGTTATGTTAGGGATAGCACAATCCATGCACTCATGTAAGTGCTTATAAAGTGCATTTGTGTATAATTCAGCAATCATAATTCTATTGTCCATCTGCATGGGTGGCGTGAAGTTTGTCATGTCTGTCTTAAGAAGCGTAAAGTTGGCTTTGGAGAAATTATCTATGGTTGTTTTCCTAATAGGGGTGGGAGCGGGATGTGGATGTCTAGGGTGATTAGCTTATGGTCGGATCTGACCAACGAAGAGCTGACCTCTGGTGTGGGACACCGGTCACCCATGTTGGTGATGACTAGGTCTAGGATATTGCTGCCCCTGGTGGGGGTGTTGATAAGTTGATCCAAGGCATTGGAATTGATGATTTCCAGAAAACATTGTGCAAAAGAGTTGGTACATGAGTAGTTTTCCCAGTTAATGGTGGGGTAGTTGAAATCACCCATTATTAGGGTGTTGGGTTGTACCTTAATATTTTCCAGTGTATCAAGAAAAGAGGAGTGGGAATCCTGGGGCATGGTGAGGGGGTCTGTAGCAAGCTGCAATCTGGATTGCATTTTTTCCCAGAGTTAGTTGAACTTGGATAATCTTGGATGCATTGTGCTGAGCAACTAGCTTGGAGGTGTGGATATCCTTAATGAATATGGACACGCCTCCACCTTTAGTGTTTCGGTCCGGGTTTGGTGGCCGAAAGGTGTGGTTTGAATTATAGCCTGGTAATGAAGGGGTGCTCTCTAGAGCTTTGAACCAGGTCTCTGTCACTGCACAGATGCAGATGTTCTCCATTTTAAGGAGTGCCTCAAGTGAGTGCATTTTGAGGTTTAGACTTCTAGCATTGAGTAGCATTACCCTCAGATTTTTCTTGCTTGCACCTGTTACGGTGGTGAATTTGTCATTTGAACCTTGCCTAAAAAAGGCACTATAGGGGTGGCACAAGCCTTTGCCAGTATCCAGAATCCCAAAGGCAACAGGTGCAGGACATCTATGGCAAGGCAGCGTGGTCTGTTGTTCTTGTCATCCTAGGCAGACAGATACTGGATTCCCTTGGAATGACACCAGAAGCTTAGCCAATTGTTAAAGTCAATCATTTTGTCCTTGTACTGTGGTAACATTCTGGGTGATGGCAGGATGCTAATCAGGGCTAAGGTCATACCTGCCTGGGCTACAAAATCAGAGAGCTCCTCCATGTCTCTTTTCATGTAGTCCAGGGAGGTACACCTCAGGTCATTCACACCAACATGGACAATGACATATCTGTACTTATTGTGGAGTGTCCTGAGTGCTTGTGTTATGTGGCGGATCCTGGCACATGACAGGCAGCTGACAGTAACTTTCTCCTTGTTTAGCCTGGTGAGTGGAACATCAGTGTGCCTGACTATAGAGTCACCTATGACTAGAGTGTTGGGTACGTTATGCCTTATGGGTTGTAGTTGAGTGGCACACTGAGTATGTGGGCTATGTGTCCTTTGGGTTGTGCTGGGGGTGGAAGTTGCTTGCATTTCTGCTTTGGAGGTCTTGGTTGTTTGGTCAGATTTTTACTGAGAGCCTCCGTGAATGTAGGTGTGTGTTTTGTGCTTCTGGGTGTAGGTTTTGAGAGACTATGTGATGAGTGTGGTGCAGTGCAAGTGTTTACCTTCTCTTGACTGTCTAGTCCAGTCTTTGGGGAAGAGAGCTTTGCTTCCAGTTTGGCTATATAAGTGCATCTCTCACAGGTCATAGTGTTGGGTGGTAGGAGGAGAGGTTTGTCTGTGTACATGAGGCAATTGCTGCATTGTCCCAAGATGCCCAGATTCATCAGGTAGACAGGAGAAAACACCAGGAGCTGACCTTTAGACATGCCTGGATAGGTGCTTATTTATTAAGTACTAAAAACTCTTTTCCTATAGACAAGTGAGGAAAGTTGAGTGCTCTAGTAATTTGTAGGTTATTCAGTGCTTACAACGAGTTCTGAACACGTGCTGAGCTCAAAGAAACAGATTTGAGTGTTAAAACTAAAAAGCTGGCTAGTTGCAAGGGAAAATTTGAAGAGCAGATTTTATGGTGCCAGGTATAGTTTAACCCTAGTTAAGTGTGGGGGGGGGGCTCAAGAGCTAGCAAACAGTCCTGGACACAGCAAATCTGTATATGGACAAGACCTGCCACAGGAAAGGGGGGAAGCAAGCTTAGAATGTTTTTCAGTAAAATCATTTTTTAAAGTAAAATGGAAATGGAGAAAGCTGGAACAGAATTTAATTCAACATTAAGAATCTGAGTGGGTTGGCCTTCACAAATGTTCTCTATTAGATTTAATGAAATAATGACACTAGACTGGGAGGAGTGTCACAGATCAAATATACAGTATGGGTGGACAACTGCAAAGCCACCAAGTATAAGAACACCACAACACTAGGGAGGGTGGGTGGGTGGGAAAAATTACAGTTCCTAGCTGTAGCCACTAAATGAAAGTTTTAAACAGATCGAGGAGCAAGCAGACTCATGAGAATGATTTTAACTGCAAACAGACAATTATAGTAATGCACACTATTACAGTTCCTAGCTGTAGAACACAGAAACCTCAAAAATCAAAAATGCACAGAAAAGCTCGGATAGAGCACTCACAAACAGAAAATACAACTTCCAGTATGAAAAAGCAGTTTACAGTTAAGTAATTCAGTAAACATGCAATTAGAGTAATATATAACAATGTAAAATACAGTTAAAACAGTATAAAACAGTACATAAATGCAATGAAACAATAGAAAAAATTTATAACAGTGCAAAATGTAGTAGATCAACTGTATAGCACAATTATAAATGTTTCAGAAGTGCAGTTCAGTGAAATAAGTGTAAGAAATAACATCCTGCTCTTGGAATCTTAAGGAATTTCTGCTTAGTTTTAGTAATGAAATACAATCCACAGCCTGATAAATACAAGCACAACCTTTTCAAGACATAGGGTTTATATACCAGTAAGGATGGAAGAGTTAGAAGATCAAATTACTACTCAGCCCCTGTTATTACCCAATCACTCAAACTACAGAAGGTCAGGAGGCCTTGTTACTCTCAATAATAATGAAGACAGACTGTCAGCAGAAAATGGCTGCCAAAAACAAAGGAAACCCAAACAAAACTACCAGGCCTAGACAACAGGCTTCTATCAAGATTATGCCACCTGAGCAGAACACAGAAACCTCACTTTAAAAGCATAGAAAGAACACTCACAAAGAGAAAATACAAGTCTCAGTATGAAAAAGCAGTTTACAATTTAGTAATTAAATAAAAATGCAATTATAGTAATGCACACTATTACAGTTCCTAGCTCTAGCCACTAAATGAAAGTTTTAAACAGATAAAGGAGCAAGCAGACTCTAGAGAATGTTTTTAACTGTAAACAGACAATTATAGTAATGCACACTATTACAGTTCCTAGCTGTAAAACACAGAAACCTAAAAAAATCAAAAATGCACAGAAAAGCTCGGATAGAGCACTCACAAACAGAAAATACAACTCGCCGTATGAAAAAGCAGTTTACAGTTAAGCAATTCAGTAAACATGCAATTAGAGTAATGAAATAATATCTAGCAATGAAAAATACAGTTAAAACAGTATAAAACAGTGCATAAATGCAGTGAAACAATAAAAAAGCTTTATAACAGTGCAAAATGTAGTAGATCAACTGTATAGCACAATTATAAGTGTTTCAGAAGTGCAGTTCAGTGAAATAAGTGTAAGAAATAACATCCTGCTCTTGGAATCTTAAGGAATTTCTGCTTAGTTTCAGTAATGAAATAAAATCCACAGCCTGATAAATACAAGCACAGCCTTTTCAAGACATAGGGTTTATATAGAAGAAAGGATGGAAGAGTTAGATGATCAAATTACTACTCAGCCCCTGCTATTACCCAATCAATCGTACTACAGTAGGTCAGGAGACCTTGTTACTCTCAATAATAATGAAGACAATCAGCAGAAAATGGCTGCCAGAAACACAGGGAACTCAAACAAAACTACCAGGCCTAGACAACAGGCCTCTATCAAGATTATGCTACCTGAGCAGAACACAGAAACCTCACTTAGATTATGCTACCTGAGCAGAACACAGAAACCTCACTTTAAAAGCATAGAAAGAACACTCACAAAGAGGAAATACAAGTCTCAGTATGAAAAAGCAGTTTACAATTTATTAATTAAATAAAAATACAATTATAGTAATGCACACTATTACAGTTCCTAGCTGTAGCCACTAAATGAAAGTTTTAAACAGATCAAGGAGCAAGCAGACTCTAGAGAATGCTTTTAACTGTAAACAGACAATTATAGTAATGCACACTATTACAGTTCCTAGCTGTAGAACACAGAAACCTCAAAAAAATCAAAAATGCCCAGGAAAGCTCGGCTAGAGCAATCACAAACAGAAAATACAACTCTCAGTGTGAAAAAGCAGCTCTATGTAGTTGTAGGTTTGCTATGACTGGGGTACAATATGTAATACCACACACAGGGTTACAGACTTCACACTTCTGATTGCACCTGTTTTGCAGGTTGTCCAGCATTGAGCCCCATATGTCTGCTCTGGTCCTCAGACAGTTTGTGTTGTATTGGTATTATAATGCTACATGGTGCCCATACCGCTCAACCTGTTAGAGCAAGACATCTGGATAAAGCCATATATAAAAGTGGGACACATGACCAATAATAGGGACAAATTTTTAATATTGCTCTTACAAACTTAGGCAGTTGGTAGAATAACAGGTTTTGGATTAGCATGAATTCTGTGAAGGGTATGAATTCTGCATATCAAATGTCTGTCATTATTTTCAAACATTAACCTTTATTGATTGGTCACTAGTTTGCCAGAAAACTGCAATGTTATGAAAAATGGAGCAGACATATGAGGCAAAACTGTGGACATTCTGAAAAACTCTGTACATTTGAGAGGTATCTGGTCCCCACTTACTCACTGTAAGTACTGACACAGTTACATGACAGCCTTGACATCCTGCTGCTACTCGGACTTGTTACAACCTGCTGTTCACTAGCCATCATGTAGGTAACTCAGAGCTATTTGTGGTCCCCAGTCCCTCCATTATCTCTGGATTTGTCCAGCTTTCTTGCAGTAACAAATACTGACATAAGGACAGTCTGTAGAATTCATACCATAGGTGTAGCTCACATGCAAAATAGTGGCACAGCCAGTCTCAGACCATAAGCACCATCAACCTTGGTAATGTACTTAGCCCACTAAGCCACCTGACAGTACAATTTAATTCCTGACACTATTAAGCACAGACTACATAGCACATTTACCCCTGCATATTGTGGAAATTGAACATGTCACCAGGTTGATTGGGACAACCCTGGAATTGTATGGTCTGCTGCTATTACCTTGCAAACATAATTTTACTGCAGTTGTATGGGAACACAGGTGTGTTAGATATAGGGGCCTCTGGCATTGACAGTCATGCATCTGTCCTATGACCAGGTGTTTGTCATTTCCTTCACTTAGTGCAGTGGGTTTTGCTGCCTTGGGGCCTACTGCATATTGCGGGTTGGCCAGTATTAGGCTGATAACTCCTGTTGTCCCACATAGCTGTCAGTTGTCTGCAGGTTTCCCAGTAGCCCACTCTATTCCCTAGGATACATGCAGCAGGTCCATACATATTTATAGTTTAGTACCCCTTAAATTTGTTGTAAATCCTTTTTACTATGTATGCGAGTCAGAGTGAGGTGTCACTCACTAGGTCCCTTGGATGTCAGTGCATGTGCTATGTATTGCCTCTTTGCCAATGCCAGGGCATGTTGGGCATGCCTACATCTGCCTACAGGGACAGGCTCAGGGGGGTCCTCTTCTGAGTCCCCTTGTGGCTGTGGGGACCTTGGCACTGGTGTGGGGCTGCGTGTGTCCTTTCCCTGTGATTTTCCTGCCGGAACTGTTTCCACAGGATCTTATTATGTAGCATTGTAAATACTGTGAACATGTATGCACATGTGGCTGGATAGTACTGCAGGGATCCCCCAGATATATCAAGGCAGCAGAACAGTGACTTGAGCAGCCCAAACACATGCTCTATGATGTTCCTAGTTTGTGTGTATGCCTCATTATAGCATTGGTAGGTGTGTATGTGCATTTCTGATGGGTGTCATCATCCACGGTTCCAGTGCATAGCCAGCATCTCCCAGTAGATGGCCATATGGGATGTCCCCTCTGGGAAACATCTGGTACAGCTGTGATGCATGTCAGATGTGGGAGTTGTGATAACTGCCAGGGCTGCCAGCACATACATTCATGATAGTGCTCTGGGCATTGCACATGACCTGGCGGTTGAAGGTGTGATAACCCTTGCAGTTGATGTAGACTCTACCCTCATCAGCAGGTGGTGCTTTGATGTGGGTATGAGTGCAGTTTATGGCATCCAGAACTTCAAGGTGGTGTGCTACATGGTGGAAGAGATGCATATTGATGGCCCTCTCCTCAGGGGTGAGGGGTATATATTTGTGCTCACTGGCATGTGTTTGGATGGCAGCCAGGAAATGGTGGAGTACCCTGGATGCAGATGCCTGTGAGACCTCCAGCATGTCCCCAGTAGGTCTTTGAAAAGTACCTGTAGCTAGTATTCTATGGGCTACACATACCTTTGTTTCCATTCAGATGGGTTCCCCTCTGTTCGCTCTGGGTTTGAGTTGAGGACAGCAAAGCTTGGTGAGTTATTGTAGTATATACTGTCCACCCTGCAGCGCTCTACTATCTCCAGGTCATGTAGCTCCTGGAAGGTTACCCTAGGCCTGAGCACTCTTCTTCTTCTCAGTTTAGGCCTATTGTCAGCATCAGCACCAGCAGTGACCTCAGCGTCTAGCACATACAGATGTAGGAGGGCAGCAGCAACCCCTATCCTTTTGTCAGTTAAAATTCCCAAGTGTGTACAATGGTGCAGAGCATGTGGGTAAATCAGATTGTAGGGTGTATGCATACTTTATAGTGATATGCTGCTGATGCAAGCCTGTGTGATTGGCTGACTAGGATGCATTCCACCTGCCAGATCTATCATTGAAGGTTTTGAATGGCCTGGTGTCAGTGGAACAGGGCTTACCAGTCATTCATAGTTAATTGGCTTTCCCAGGCTATGTCTTTGTATTTTTTTAATTACTTTCACTGCTAAGCACTGGGGCAAGGCATTAGTATAGACAGTGCTCAGCAGTTTAGACACACCCAAATGTATGGGTGTGCTCAGCTTTGCTTAAGCCAGCTAAAACATGCACCGCAAGGCTAAATACAGCTTAGCAACACTGGACACCCCCCTCCACTTAGCTGTACTTAGCTGAGTGCAAATAGGCATGGCTGAGATCCAATATGCTTAAACACAGTGTGACACACCCCCTTTTGTTGTCAGCTACATGATCTACTAACACCAATACAATTCTGACCCTACACGGTCTGTATTTACATACACAGGAGTCATTTTTGCTATTCAGTAACCCCAGCTCATTTGCATACAGCTACTTGAATATACTCTGGATACTTTACTAATCCAGGGCAGGCCTCCTTAGCAACCACTGAAACTTGCCATTGTACCCCCTGCATGCAGGACAATATAATGTATTATTTTTGCAATTGTCTAATTTTCATTTTTTTAACATTTTATTTTTTTTTATAACGACATGGCATGTTTGTGTGTTGCTGCTTGCTGCACAAACATAATAATATATATTAAAACAAAATACATTTTTTAATGATTTGCATTGCTTGTTGGACTCACTGGCCATGGTTTTGGCCATTTGCATGCCTACAGTGCAATATCCAACCTTCCTTTTGAGCTTTTATAGCCCCTATTTAAAATTTACATTTCCGTACACATTTTTTTTTTTCTGTGTACATTTCTGACACCAACACACCACCTACATAGGTGCCTTTCTGCTTATTGGATCACACATCACCCTCATTTGCATGGATTTTACCAGCTTATGAGGTGATTTGCATTCCACGGGCACTTCTGTGACTGCACACTCGTGCACACCCCTCTGCTCTGTTTATTGGATCGCTTGGCAGCCAGTTTCCTTGTCAGGGCCATACCACTATGCCTACATGGAAAATCACTCTGTGTAAGCTTTATTGAATTCCCACCTTTACTTTTTTTTCTTTTCCAATAAAGAGCTGGTAGGAAGGGGGCATGTTTTGAACAAACGTGTCCACTTTTTTAAACAAGGCTCTGACAATAGGAGTTGAGGCTGACACAACTCCTGATCTGATTGGGACCAGTGATGGTATCTAATCCTTCACTGCTAGTTCTCCAAAAATAGCCAAGGCAGACTGAAGCACCTCCTTCACATTGTGGACCTTACATGCATTTCTGTTGGTCTTCTGCTTGTAGTTTAGTATTATATTCTGTCCACCTTCCAAAATGCAATAATGTCTTTGTTTTACACACTACAGAATGGGAGTTATTATTACTTTCAAGGAAACTCCCACTCTGGCTGCCTCTGCATAAGCCCCAAATTCCAGCACTGCAACCATTCCTAATTCTGAATGTGGTGTTAAATGGTCACATGCAGTACAGGGTCTCCCTCCATACAATATAAACACTTTCCCTATTCACCACAAATTGATTAGAACATTTTTAAGAGGTGGAGTGGGACATAATGTGATGCTTACATGATCAATGGAATTATAAATCAAGAGATTGCCTGGGCACGTTATCCAAAGTACAGACACAATCTTTTCCAGGCTCTGACATACTGCTGAGTTTTCAACAAGACGTCACTCTAAATGTTTTCGAATGAGGCCTGCAAAGATGGACCCAGTTTTATTCCCATTTTCCTCAGTTATTTGTCTTTATGCAGAAATGGATCCCATAGGGAAAAAAACAGTAGAGGGGACATAATTAATCTTAACCACTTCCATTTTATCTGTATTAATCAAGTACTCTTCCAACACCACAAACTTCTCTATAATATTCATTACCTTTGGGAGGTACTTCTTCAGGTTTATCTAGTAGATCAGCAAATCATCTACATATAATGCCATGTGCACTTGCTGGCCATCTATATTATATCCCTTAATATCTGCAGTCCTGTGTTTAATGGTGAGGGACTCAATGCACAAAGCAAAAAGCAGGGGGGGATCAAGCAGCCTTGATGTATTCCACTACCCAAGGGGAAGGATTTGAGGATTTGGGCCCTTTTGCAATGCATGCCTTAGCCCGCGAGTAAAGCTTCTTCAGTAATGCTATGTATCTTTTTGGGAAAGCCATCTCAGTAAGCACCAAAAACAGGAAGCTACAAAGGCTTCTATGGAATGCTTTTTCATTGTCAAAACTAACCAAAAGCAGAGGTGTGCTTTACATGTCTGCATATTCTAAAATCACTGAGGTCATGATCAGACTGTCAGAGGTCATTCTGAGTGCTACAAAACCTGTCTGATCTTCATGTATTAATAATGGAAGAAAAGAGGAAACCCACTTGGCCAGTATAGCCATAACCATATTATAATCAATGTTTAAAAGTGTTATTGATCTGTATGAGTCATAGACAATAGGATGTTGTTACGGATTTATTGTCAGAGATGTTATAGGTCTTTTCCAGGAAAAAAGGACCTCAGCTGTAACTATAACCATGTTAATCAATTAAAAGAACACATTTACAAAGCTGCTGCTGCAATGTCTTGTACCTCCAAAGGAAGGCCAACTATATTTGGGGCTTCCCCACACACTTCATTTTTCAAGTTCATTTCTAACTGTGGCTTAGAGACAAGGGAGAGCTAAAACTCTACCTGGTCAGCATTAAGACTGGGGAGTGGTAAAGTCTTTAAAAATGCATCAGGCCTGTAATGATAGGGTAGTTCATCATGGTCTGCAGAGTATAACCCCTCCCCCATAGTATTTAAGAAATATCTTTACTATTTTCCCAGGCCAGGTACTTCAGGGTTTTGGGAGGTATCTCAAAATTTGTTCTTTTATTGCCCTAAGCTGATTCTATTCATCTCTACAGAAGTTTTTTCATTCTGTCTTTAGTTAATTGGAACCTGTCTAGAGCATCTGGTACCTCTGCTAGAGAGCTCTTTTGAGACATTAACAAAGCATTCTGGCCCTTTTCAAAATCTTACATGTAAACCTCCCTGCTTACCAACTCATGCTGTTAAAATGACTCCCTATTGTCTGCTTAAACTGTTTTCAATATGTTTGAATTGAACACACTTTGAGGTTAAGGGTCAAAGCTAACTCTAATTATTTTACTCTGCTCTTGCCTGGAGTTGTCTGATTTACAATAAAATAGGTTAACTCTCCAATTTTCAGGGTTAAAATGGACTCTCTTATCCTCTGCAAATAGAGTGGGGCATGAGCAAGCAGTAGAAATGGAAAAGTCCAGAATTCTTTTGCCAGGTACCCATACTGTTTGGAGATTAATGTCATGTCTATCCTGGAATAAGTTTGATACCTTGGGGGGAAAAACAGAAACAACACGTTCTGAGCTTCCATCAGTAATGCTAATGCTAAGTCATAAAAAAAAATTGTCTTATTTGTGACTGGACAAATCTGTCCATTGGAGACACAAAGTTTGCCCTTGGCATGTCAACAATATATTCTAATCTCCCACGCAAAGTGAGAGTTCTTCACTGAACCAAAACAATCCACTAATCATTGCTCTTATCTCTGAGGGTGAGGACCCCGGGGGGTATACGGTAATCACAGTCAGTAATCTGCTCTTGATTAACCCTTAACTGCCACAAATCTACCATGACTGTCAACCAATGTCTCTAACAGCTCAAAAGGAGTACATCTTTGGATTAAAATGCCTGTTCCCTCTTTTTACCTTCTTAATAAGAGAATAACAAGCCAGCAAATAACCTCTCCCAGACATTTTCTAGTGTTCTGCTTCAGGCAGGTAGGTTTCTTGCAAATCTAGAAAATTGGGAGAGAAACCCTTTATACATGAGAATATTCTTGATTACTATTTTGGTCGAAAAAACCTATTGATATTCCAAGAGATAATAAAAAACATCACCATGAGTCAGCCGTATAAAGGATCGACTAGCTTTGCCTGTGTATACTGTAGAATACAGACATCATCAGTCAATAAATGAAAACTCCTCTTTTCTCCAAAAAAGAAAAAAATGCAGACAATCAGGATACCTGCCTACCATATATACACCTTACACAACAGATACAGAGTCATTACTTTTATGGATAATATCCACCTGCATTCATTACTGCCAAATCATATATACGGACACATATACATAACCTGCAATAGAAAAAAATAAATAAATTCCACCAAACATTGTAAGAGCTATTTAGAAACACCACAACTTTAAAGCAGTACAACTTCATAGGAGGAGTCATTCAGCATCAATAAGAAAAAGGCAGTGTAGTAAGTTTTGAATGAACAACGAAGGTGCCACGTGTGTATAGCCTGCACCAATGTAAACAAAATACAGCTTTCTAACTGAAAGACAACACTACCAAATAATAGCTGCTTCCCTTACCGGTCTTGTCTGTTTTAGGAAATATGGGCGTCCCTTTACACACCCATCTAGCGCTTACCTTCTCTTGTTATGTTTACTTACACCTTTTAATACATGATTTAGTTAGATCAAAGCTCTCTTACATGCAAACTAAATGACTTCAAAAAAATCATGTAATTAGACCAAAGCACTTACATGCAAACTACATTACTTAAAATAAATTATGCAACTAGACCAAAGGGCTCTTACATGAAAACAATATGACATCAAATACATTTTGTAATCAGGCCAATGCTCTCAAGTCATAAGTGAACAGAAACATTTGTACGTGCAACTTGAAATTATTAGCAACATATAAAATGACATATATAATACTAAGGCTGTTTCACTTAGAAATAATTTCACTTTTTAAAGAGACACCTTTACTTTTATGACTGCTTGCACCATAATCACTATTCTATGACATTAAGTATGCTTTTTTATAATTGCACTTTTATTATTATGAACAATTCAAGTAAATAGCTCTGACTTGATGTATCTGTTTATGAGTTGTTCATGTGTCTAGCCCAGATTCATCATCATGATTAGCTTGCTTGTGTTGCAACCAGTCAAAAACAAAACTGAATGCTTGCTAATGATATGTCTTTCCTGATTAGAATTCATTACTTCAGAAATGACCTGGCCTCTCTGCTATTGGTAGGTAACATTCTAGTCTACTCATAACGTGAGACACATAATTCATCATCTTTGGGAATTTGAAAGCTTTGGTCAACTTTCAGTAGCTCTGCATTTTGTTTTGTCTTTAATTATTTTTCTACCCTTATGTTAATTTGATTCCAAGAAAATAAAACAAACAGGGATGTTTGACCTTTGCATAGTATTTCCTGAAAAAAAAAATCATAGATCCTACTGTATTAGTCTCACAATATTTTTCAGCAGTATGTGATGTGGTTTGCTTCTGCTCTGTGTGGGCAATTTTAAAGTGTTAACATGAATCAAGTCAGATCTTTATCTTTCTGAAGAATGCCAGTATGACATTCACATGACAGCCACATAGATTAAGCCTTCATGAACTGAAAAATAACAGTGATAAATCAGATAGATTTTGGAGGAGAAATGATTAAAGTTACATTACTGTACCAACAGATGAAAAATACTTTATGAGTGAACTCAATATTTTAGCTGTTATGAAGGAATGGCTTTAAAGTGCACAAATGATTCAAAAAGTATATCATTCCTATTTTTGGCTGATCATTCGCATATTATCACATCTCAAGTATTAAGATGCCAGTGTTTGTGACTAAATCAGGCTAAAAAATAACAAAACAAATATTAATAAACCGCATGGCATGGCTGAAAAATACAGTACGCAACTTCAGCATCTGCCAAATGACTCATTCAAGTCAACAGAGGTTACTAAGGGTCACATTTGTTACTAAACAACATATTAATGCCTAAGCATTTCCCATCAATCATACCTCAGAATAAAGGAGAATTCTATACAGATGCACTTTAAATCATCAGTTACCGTAACAGAAAAACAAGATACGTCCTCATCTTGAAAATATCTAAGTATGGTTATACAACCTGGGTATCAAACCTGTTTGTTCTCTCATGCTAGAACAGGATACAGATAATTATGGTAAAGTCATGTCAGCCATGCTTGTAATTTACTGCTAATACTGATCTTACTGTTTTATTCTTTTCTACAGAGAAGAACCTAGTGTCAGAGAGTTATCTGATATTATTGCACTAATCACTTTTTGAGGATGGCCTTTAATTCCATTTGTGTCTAAATATTCTTCTTTTAAAAACATGTCTTGACATCTTACCAGTTTACAGACGTAACTAAGATTTAAAAAGATATAATTTTTTAATAAATGATGAGTGACAGACTCACCTTGTCTTCGTATTATCCTGCTTAAGGATGTAGCTGCATTTCTTTCTTGTTCTGCTCTGCGTCTTCCAACAATGTACTGAAATTGCTTTAGTTCTACCACATGCATTTCTGAACATTGAAACAGTAAGTGATTTCACAACTTCTTCTGGAAACAGATTGTATGTATCCATAACCTTTAATGTGAAAAACAACTTCCTCACATAATCACTGGCAACCATATCTGTGTTTTCAAATTCTGGCCCCTTTTTGAATTACCACTCCTGTGAAAGGTGCAATGCTTTTTGATGTGATTAATTCATATAAAAAATGTATTTGTTCATGTTTTGCTCACTGTTTCTCACCTGCCATTAACTCATTGCCTTTCATTACAGTTAAAAGTTATTCATTTATCTCTGAATCCATTTTGTTGCTAACCCTGAGCCATTAGTTCACAAAAAAAAAATATTACTGCAGAAGTGGTCAAAACAATCATGTGCATACAAATGGAATCATTTTATTTGTTCTATTCCACTTCAAGAAACACACAACACTGAAAGACATTTGACGACCTTTATTAACCTTCCATAAACATGATTGTTAACCAATAGTTATAAATTTCAACCAAATCATGACAGAGGTGATAATACCCATGGACGAATAAAATAACCATAAGGGCGGCGCAACCGCTCACCCTTGATAAGCAGCATACCCCACTTGCTCACTTATCCTTGCACTAACGAGGCAGCGTTCACACTCACCTTCAATTACTGAATTATACCACCATCCATATAAGCAGCTCAGCTTGTTTATTAACTTTATCCTTGCACTAACGGGGCAGCGTTCACACTCACCTTCAATTTATTGAATTACACCATCATCCATATAAGCAGCTCAGCTTGCTTATTAACTTGTCCACCAGAGCAACCTCTCACTTTCCTACCAAACTTATTGAATTGCACATTCAATGCCAGAAGGGGAACAGAAGAGGGCAAATCTGCCCCTCGTCTCTGCCCACCAGCCTGACCAGGCTGTTCCTCCTCTTTTCACCAAAGCTTCCATCCTAAGGCCAAACATCATTGGTTTACCCATTTTCTAAACTTCATCTAGATCAAAAGGACCAGCTCTCATCTGCAAAGAAACACAGCAGACTGCCTTTCTTAAGCCTTCCTCTTAGGCAGTACCCAAATCCTGAACTATCCCCTAACACCTGCATACCTGCAATACCTGAAAAAAAAAAAAAAAACACTATCCCAAACCAGTGTAAAGTCAACTATGCTTCAATGAATCCGGATAAAGTAATATGTACCACACCCATCAACAAAATTCATTACCTTCCACCTCAGTTTACTGCAAGGATTGCTCCTTCTAACTGCCCTCTACAACCTCACTGCATGCAAGAGCAATCGCCAACTAACCTTAACAGCAGCCCTATCATAGATCACAAACCTTTCTGTCATCCATCCAACTATTCAATATGAGAGTAGCACCTAAGAACCATCCTTGTCCTTGCTGGCCCTCACCTTTTCGTAATGCCTAACCACAGCTATAACAAATGCCACAAATACACCCCCAAACCCCACATCTATAAACATATAATCAAAATACAAATCCCTATAACCTGGAAAACCTCTAGCTGTGAAATGACAGAAACCGCTGCACCACTGCATCCCATGGTGTTTAAATAATAAAACTCTTAATTCTATCATGTATTGTACATCATCCTGTATCACAAATCAAACGAGGTCATAAACATTAATATTTATTCTAGAGTAAACAAAAAGTCGGTTATGCTTCATCATCCTGGACAGTCATGAGTATCTTCTTCCGGATCACTGTGCTTGCCTTTACACCTATCCATTTCTGATTACTCACCCAATGACCCCACCACTTAATCGACACCAAAGCATGATCATCTGCAAACTCACTGCATCTCACCACTGGAATTTGGCACACCATCATCTACAAAGAAAGGGACAAAATTAAACTGTCTAATAGGAACGAGAAACCTACACATTATACCCACCTATTCCAAACTACAGCCACAGCATTCCAAGACCCCATCTGCAAGAAAGAAAAAGGCACGTAAAACATCCAAAATACATAACACATTCCAAGACATCTTCAAGGACAACCTATCCTGCCAAACCGGGAAGGACTGTACCATCGATATTCCATCTATGACAAAGCAGCCATAACTGAAGCAATGCTTCCTATGACCCAATCAAATACCTAAGCTAAATTTGACTACCAGTGGAATATATTAAAAGTAAACCCACATCTGAAGGGATCTTTCCCTAGCCAAAAAACAGGTAACTTTACAATTCCAGACCACCAAAGCTGTTGAACATGCTATACCTAAAGAAATCCCAATCCCTCAGCGCCACATGCTCCAGGGATCTAAACTTTGTCATCACCATGAACAAAACATGCTCCCCCTTTTTTCTTCTTGTACCTTATTGTGAGGAGTATACCTCAGTTGAGGTCCTAAAAGTTCATGTTCATCAAAGTTCCACACTGAAAGGGCCCATCATAAACTCAGTGTTAGGAATTCTTTAACTGATATCCATGGTAATAGACAGGAATCATATTAATTCCATAAAAGATCACTTTTTTAATATAAATTAACCAGTATCTTTCAACCATCCTATGACCCTCCCAGATGAAGTTGCCAGCAAGCCACGAGCATATGTAACCTAGTGCTCCTCCTTTTGAAATGGTCAGTCGAGAGCTCTGTAAACCACCAGCCATGATATTATAAAATGGGTCAAAATACAACCTATGTATGCCACCCTATGCAAATCCTTATCCTCACTAGAGCCAAGAAGTAAGAAATAACAACACGTCCTGATTGCTTTTCCCTGTGCGGCTTGTATCTCCCCCAACTTACGAATAAAATAAAAAAAAATCCATTTGCAGCTCACCCAAAATTACATTGCGCTGCTACCGACATGCCGGTTACTTCCATGTGGCCAAACCCTTTTTTGTCCAGCCATACACATTAAACAACTTTATAAATTTAGATCAACATTTATACATTTACATATAAGGACAGATCAAAAAATAAACTGATAATGTTATCAGGACTTCTTTATGTCTAATTTGACTACATATGACAGTTACCTTACCTAGGTTCCTGTTATAAATACCCCACACCGAATCATGACTCTATACTGCTAAGATGCCTACCTCTCATGTCTGACATTTACCAGTTCCCTCTTTAATGAACTACTACTACACCTCCTCATTTAAAATATAGGGTTTACCAATTTGTTCCCTGCATGCATGCTGCCCTGCAACCCTGCCCCGATGACCCCAAACAAAAATGGGCATCAGCTCCTTTAACTCTTGATTTATGATATTAATCTATATAACTACAATTTTTCATTTTATAAAATCTCCACGACCAAGTAACACTGACAAAACTCCTTAGTCTCACATGAAAGCTTTCAAATGGCTGAAGAAAATGCCACTGATATTCTCCTTGCAACCTGAGTGGCTGCTGATATCTTGTAAGTTGTTAACAAAATATTACAAACATAAGTTACCGTGTATACTGTGACCTATAAAACTCAATTTTAAGACCTGAACTAAGGAATACTACCACTATAACAATTTGTGCTGAAGGATTTTCATTTATGCTTCCTTCATAACCCCTATGGTACCAGAGATATAAACCTACTGTCCCGTTATTTATCTGAAAATGTGATGCCACTCCCCCTACCCTCTACTGAGTGCCATTGTAAATATATTTGTGGCCCAGTTGTTCACACTGCTTAAAATGCAAGTAACTAAGCTACCATACTGACAGTAGGTATAAGTGAGGCACAAGATGAGGAAGGTTTTATCTTACTAGGTTAACTAGGACTTATTTCTTCAGTTTCTTTTGCTCCCTCATCTGTGTTAACATACCTTTTCTCAAGTATTTGATGACTGAAAATTAAATGTATGTAGTGTTCTCTCCTGTCTATCTGATGAATTTGGGCATCTTGAGGCAATGTAGAAATTGCCTCATGTACACAGACAACCCTCTCCTCCTACCACCTAACACTACAACCTGTGAGGGATGCACTTATCTAGCCAAACTGGAGTTAAAGCTCTCTCCAACCAAGACTGAACTTGACAGTCAAGAGGAGAAGGTAAACATTTGCACCACACCACACTCATCACATAGTCTCACTAAATCTACACCACCAACATCCACACATAGTAACACAAAAACATTCGTGGAGACTCTCAATAATAATCTGTCTAAGCAACAGAGACCTCCAAAGCAGAAACACAAACAACCTCCATCCCCCAACACAACCCAAATGACACATAGCCCACAGACTCAGTGTGCCACTCAACCACAGCCAATAAGGCAAAACAACGTACCCAACACACTAGTCATAGATGACTCTATAGTCAGGCACACTGGTGTCCCACTCACCAGGCTAAGCAAGGAGAAGGTTACTGTCAGCTGCCTGTCAGGTGCCAGGATCCACCACATAACCCACACACTCAGGTCACTCCACAACAAGTACAAATATGACTCGGTCATCGTCCATGTTGGTGTGAATGACCTGAGATGTACCACCCTGGACTACATGAAAAGAGACATGGAAGAGCTCTCCGATCTTGTAGCCCAGGCAGGTATGACCCTAGCCCTGAGTAGCATTCTGCCATCACCCAGAATGATACTACAGTACAAGGACAAAATGATTGACTTCAACAATTGGCTAAGCTTCTGGTGTCATTCTAAGGGGATCCAGTATCTGTCTGCTTGGGATAACATGGTCAACAGACCAAGATGCTTTGCCACAGATGGCCTGCACCTGTCGCCCCTGGGATTCTGGATACTGGCTATGGCTCTTGCCACCCCTATAGTGCCTTTTTTAGGCAAGGTTCAAATGACAAATTCACCACCGTAACAGGAACAGGCAAGCAAAAACTGAGGGTAATGCTACTCAATGCTAGAAGTCTAAATCTCAAAATGCACTCTATCGAGGTACTCCTTAAAATGGAAAACATTGATATCTGTGCAGTGACTGAGACCTGGTTCAAGGCTCCAGAGAGCACCCCTGCACTACCAGGCTATAACTCATACCACACATTTTGGCCATGTAACCTGGACCGAAAAACCAAAGGCAGAGGTGTGTCCATATTCATTAAGGATAGCCACACCTCCAGGCTAGTTGCTCAGCATAATGCATCCGAGGTTATCCTAGTGCAACTAACTCTGGGCAAAACTGCAATCCAAATTGTAGCTTGTTACAGATCCCCCACCATGTCCCAGGATTCTCGTTCCTCTTTTCTTGATGTACTGGAAAATATTAGGGTTCAACCAAACACCCTAATAATGGGCGACTTCAACTACCCCACCATTAACTGGGAAAATTACTCGTGTACCAACTCCTTAGCTCAACGCTTTCTGGAATTCATAAATTCCAATCTCTGGATCAAGTTATCCACAACTCCACCAGGGGCAACAATATCCTAGACCTAGTCATTACCAACATGAGTGACCGGTGTTCCACACCTGAAGTCAAATCCTCATTGGTCCGATCCGACCATAAGCTAATTTCTGCAAAGCCAACTTCATGCTTCTTAAGACAGAAGTGGTGAACTTCATGACACCCATGCAGATGGAAAATACAGTTAAAACTGCTGAATCCTACACAAATGCACTCTATAAGCACTTACACGAGTGCATGGATCGTGCTATCCCAAAAAGAACTAAGACGCTATCCTCCAAAAAAAAGGAAGCCAATCTGGTGGTCCCCTGCCATAAACAAATTGTCCAACAGAAGGAAAACACTATTGCAAAAGAGAGTAAAATCCCATGAGTGGAGTAGCTCCCTGGTTAGCCTCTGTAAGAAGCTGAGATCCCTTATAAGATCCTCCAAAGCTAGCTACAAAAACAAAATTGCCCCAATTCTAAGGACAACCACAAAGCATTCTATAGCCAAGTCAAGAATCTCGATGGCAACACCCAGATCTACTCTGAGTTACAGCACAACAGCATGGAAATTACAGAACCAACTGATATTGCCAACATCCTGGCAGATAGGTTCAGTGCTAACTTTACCCCCCCACCCCCTAAAGGGCCCATATCTGTACAGGAAGAATTCAGAGTTCCTGTAATCACAACTACACAGGTAAAAGCTGCACTCTCTAAAGCCAAAAACACAGCATCCATGGGACCGGGCAACATCCCAGGCTGCATTTTACATGAACTTCAGAATGAACTGGCTCCCCACTTAAGCACCATGTTCAATAATAGCCTTGCATCAGGCTTTGTGCCCATTGAATGGTGCACAGCAACAGTTATCCCACTCCACAAAGGGGGAGCCACCACTGATCCCGGGAACTATCGACCTATTAACCTGACAAGTCTGGTCTGCAAGGCCATGGAACCTGACGAGTCTGGTCTGCAAGGCCATGGAACATATCATCATGGAACCCATAAACAAAGACATTGGTAAGCTCCAAACTCTGGATCCCACCCAGTTTGGGTTTGTGAAAGGCAGATCATGCATCCTGAACCTGATTGACTTCTATAAAGCAGTCACCAAAGCCGTAGATGAGGGTAAGGTGGTTCACACAGCCTATCTTGACCTCGCCAAGGCTTTCAACACCATCCCCTATTCTGGAATTATAGCTAAGCTCACTAAACTAGGTATAAATCCCTACATCACAAGATGGTTGCCAACTGGCTCACTGACAGAACCCACACTGCAAAAGCTGCAGACTCCAAATCTGACCTCAAACCAGTGAGAAGTGGAATACCACAGGGTTCAGTCCTGGGACCTCTCCTGTTTGGTGTCTACTTCTCTGATGTACAGGCTAACACAAACGGCCTCTGGCTAACAAAGTTCACAGATGACTGCAAACTAGGAGCCATAGCCAAGTCCCCAAATGATGTGAACATCCTATAGAAGGGCCTCGCTGAGATAGATGCATAGTGTCAGAGCCATGGCCTCAAGCTCAATGTCAAAAAGTGCAGTGTCATCCCCTTTGGAAAAAACTCTGTACCCATGAACTACCACATAGGCAGCAATCTACTTAACACTGAATGTGTGATAAGAGACCTTGGGACCCAGGTGGACAGTAGTCTCTCCTTTGATAGTCACATCACCACAGTAGTCAGAAAGTCCTTCTACGTGGCACAACTCATCATAAAAGGGTTCTCATCCAGGAAAAAAGAGGTCATTGTTCCCCTCTACTCAACACTCATTAGACCCATTATAGAGTACAATGCCCCTTTTTGAATGCAGTAGCTGGAAAGGCCACAGAAGTACCTCACAAAGAGGATTACTGGCCTCAAACAAATGCTCTATACTGACTGTCTCAAAAAACTCCAGCTTTATTCCATCGCATATTGCCTACTCTGAGGTGATCTCTGCCTAACATATAAATCTATGTCAAACCCAGAGCTGTTGGACATGCTACACCTAAAGAAATCCCAATCCCTCCAAGCTACATGCTCTAGGGACCCAAACCTTGTCACCACAATAAACAGGACATGCTGGAGGGATAGATTCCTGTCCCAGAGACTTTCCATACTCTGGAGCAGGTGACCTATCTATGTCAAGCAAAGCTCTTCATTAGCACTCTTCAAGAAAAATCTTGATGAGTGGATGGAAAATAGGAAATACACCCCGGGGATCACTTCTGTGTCTCTGCTCAACAGTGGCACAGGAAAACAACTTTCTTGGATGGCGTAAGCCAGGGAACCTTGCTGGCTAGGCTTACGTAGGCCCTTGGGCCAATAGCCTAGTACCTACCTATGAGCCTATGAACCTATGTCAGTAATCCGTGACTTCAATCCTCAACTCATCCCAGTAATTTTCCAGAAACCACAACTTTATGCAGAATAGTCCAAAATATGAGGCAAAAAAAAAAAACTGGACAATTGAGATGTATGACCACCCCTCAAACTTCCCCCAACTTAATATATCATGCTGATTAAATCCAAACACACATGCCTAAAATTCAAGACAAATTGGGGCATTTAGATAACGGGTGTGAGCTGAGTTTTCATCAGGTAATCTACTCTCCTGTCAGGTTCAAAATAAAATACATACTAAACTCATCACCAACTAAAAGCAAAGACTCAAGCATGAACACAATCCCAAGCTCTTCTTCATAATGCGTATGGCATTATGTCACACCACTAGGTTTCAAGTAATCTACTCTCCTGTCAGCATTATGTCACATCACCAATGACTCATACCTGTCTACCTCCCAGAGCAAGAAATCTGGACCAAGCCATGCCTAACGGGCCACAAAAGGCCCAAACTCAAGAACATTCTGGACTTTCGTGAAATCCGCACAGCCCACAAATGTAAAAAGTTAATAGGACAACATCCCCACAACCACATTCATCTCCCACAGGAGCTGAAGTTCAAAATTCAAACTCCCGTCCTCATTCAGTGACTCCAACAAAAAAAAAAAAAAAAAAAAAGAGGGATGGACCAAAACCATGAGGCAATATCTGGACATGTGTCAAAATCGGGACAGCTGAGAGGCATGTGCACCATCACATGCAACAACGGAGAAGAGAGACCGATACAGATGGGGAGCAACCAAACAATCCTCTCTTCTACAGCCACTCATTTAACAATATATATATATTTTTTGTTTGTTTGTTTTATTTTTCCATTTTTTTAATTTTTTTTTTTTATTTTTAAGAAACCTCATATAATCCGACTCATAAAGTCCACCAAATGACAAAATGAGTCCTCAATAGTGGCGCACAGATGAACATTCCCAGGAACCAAAAAAAATAACAAAAAAAAACCCCCACCACTGACCTCTCATAGGGCATGCAAAAGACAAAAAGCAGTGACATTGGTACAAATATCACCCAGCCAGAACCCTATATGAGCACACTCTGAGAAGACAATAGCAGAGGGACATTCAACATGAACCATCAATAAACATTTTTCACTTTATACATTTATGTATTCCCACTTCATTTCATCTGGAAAGCAAACAATGCTAGGCTGTTCACCCATGCACACCTGCTCGTGCATCCATTCAATCTCTCTCTCACAACTTGCATTCTAAAACCAATCTAATTCAAGGCTATGCTAAAACAGAAGCCCACTTGTCCCCCTCCACCAACTGCAGTCCCAACCACCAGCGAGCGCCCACCACCACCAAGTGAAATTGAGAAAACCGAACACCACTCCACTCCAACTGTTGCTGTTTAACAAGTATAAAAATTAAAGTCTATATCAGAACATCGAAGTTTCAAAACTTCGAATGTTCTAATATTGAACCCTATTCAGCAAAAGCTAAAAATATCGAAGCAACAGAAAACCAAATTTTTTCCTAGGAAAATAATTTGGTTGTCCGTTTCTGTTGCTTCGGTATTTTCAGTGCTGTGGTGGAAAGTTATGGGTCGGGTTCAGGTAAGTGTGCTATTGAGTGTGGGTTAGGTTAGTTAGGGTTAAGGTGCAGGTTAGGTATGTGTGCGATTGTCTGGACATGAGGGTTAGGGCAGGTTAGGTGAGTTAGGGTTAGGGCGCGGGTTAGGTATGTGTGCAATTGTGTGGATGTGAGGGTTAGGGTGGGTTAGGTGAGTTAGGGTTAGGGTGTGCAGGTCAGGTAAGTCTGCGATTGTGTGGATGTGAGGGTTAGGGCGGGGTAGGTGAGTTAGGGTTAGGGCGCGGGTGAGGTGAGTGTGCGATAGTGATGGACCTTAGGGTTAGGGTTTGGGTTAAGGTAAGTTGATAGTGGTGTGTGTATAGTTTAGTGTAGGGTTAGGTGTAAGATTTTAGGTGTATGTGTGTGGATTGCTGTTTGTTTGGTGTGCTTGTGTTGTGTGTATGTGTTTTGGAACAGCAAATTTTTTCCCTAGGAAAAAATTTGCTGTTCTGTATGTTCAATTTTTTCAGCTTTTGCTGAATAGGGTTCGATATTAGAACATTCGAAGTTTTGAAACTTTGATGTTCTAATATAGACCCAAAAAATAAATGAAACAGAAAGAGTGTGTCTGTGTGTATGTATGTGTATGAGTATGTTTTATGTTTCTGTCCGTGTGTGAGTGAATGTGCACATGAATGCAGAAGAGACTGTGTGTGTGTGTGTGTGTGTGTGTGTGTGTGTGTGTGTGTGTGTGTGTGTGTGTGTGTGTGTGTGTGTGTGTGTGTGTAAGGGGAGAGTGAAAGTGTTCCCTCGCAGCAGCAGTTTGCCTACCTCTTGACCTCTTAGTTTAACATATCTGGATACCTCTCAACTGTCCAGATTTTCATAGAATGTACAGAGTTTTGCCTTGTATTTTCAGTCTGTTACTAATAAAATTCATGATTTTCTCTCAAATGGCGGAGAACTGAAGTCACTAAATAATGACACACATTTGAGTTTCAGACTTCATATTACTCCAGAAAATGCATGGTAAAACAAAACCTATTATTTTAGCAACTTTTTTAAGCTTATATGAGAAATATTTAAACTATGTTTCTATTTTTGGACCTTTGTCCACCCCCCACCCCTCCCCCTCCCCCATCCCCATTATTTCTGTTTTTTTCAAGATTTGTTGTGCTAAGAGTGAGAAGTATACTGGATAAACCTAAAATAAATGGGAGAGAAAGGGTCAAAATAGGAACATATTTTAAATGTTGCTGTTATAAATTCACAGCTTTACATGAATATTACAATTGGTGTTAGCATGCATTTTCTAAACCAGAGGTGTGTGTGGGTGACTGAGTGACACTGACCAGTGGCAGCAGCAGTAGTAAAGAGATTTGCATACCTCTTGACTTTTCAGCTGAAGAAATCTGAATAAAGCCTAAAATAAAGAGGGAACAAAGGCTCAAAAATAAGAAAAGATTTGAATTACTCCTCTTATAAAATTACAAACCTGCTTAAATAATAGGATTTGTGATAGCATGCATTTTCTGAAGGAAATAATACTCTGAACTTCAAATATATGTCATTATTTAGTGACATCAGTCTCTAATGACAGGTGACAAACTAGATGTTTTAGGAGTAAAGAACAAAAAAAAATCAAGTAAATACCTGGATATTTTTCTAAAGTATTATATTTTGGATATAAAATGCTTCTTCCAACACCATTAACATATACTACAGCAAGTTTGGAACATTAGGCAGAGGAACTATTTTACATAAAAATGTATGTATAAAACAATATAGTAATAAGTAAAACACAACAATATTTCAGACAGCCCATTCTCTAAGTTCAATAATGTCCTCCAGGATATGTGTTATTGTGGAAATAACCCCCTTCCAGGCCTGTGGCACTGGGCCTCAGAACACCCCTGGGCAGACGTTATTTCCACAATAACACACACCCTCTTGGGCATTATTGCTTGCTTATTAAACTTGGTGCCATGATTCTGCTGTTTGAATCTAAGGTACGTTGGTTCCTTTGTTCTATTGCTTTTCTCTCACTGGTCATCAACAACTTCCTTTCTTTTTATTTTACTAATTCATTTGCAGTATGGTTAATCAAATGCCCAGGCTCACAGGGTTTACAAATGTCAAACTGATGAAATTAAAGCCAGTATGGTAAGACTAAGCTAATTAGCAACTCACGGTTTTAACTCATATAGCAAAAGCAACATGATATTTATACCAGAGTCAACCCACACTATTTTCAATATGTGATGTAAAAAAGCTGATTTACATTTTTAACATCTGTGTTGTTCAAAACATCATTGAAGGTGAAAACAAATACCTTCCAACTCAGTCTATACACGATTCATTTACAATTTTGGAATGAAACTATATGGATTCCATTGCTTTCCGCATCACTACTCTTTAAAGTTTATTTGGATCCAGTACTTTTTGAATGAGTCATACCAAAACCCTTGTCAAAATTATTTTCTTAGCTGTTTGGAAGCTGCTCATCCACTGTTGTTTACCTGTTTGAAGTTTTTTGCCATAGTTGCCATCTGCCAGCAATCTTTTTTCTTTGTTAAGTCTTGATGGGAATCCATTAGTTTTCCTTGCTCACTAATGTACCTTATATTTGTGTTGTCTCTCTTCTAAAATATGTATTTTTCTATTTCTCATTTGGGATTTTTCTATTCTAATTACCTATGTATAAAACAATATAGTAATAAGTAAAACACAACAATATTTCAGACAGCCCATTCTCTAAGTTCAATAATGTCCTCCAGGATATGTGTTATTGTGGAAATAACCCCCTTCCAGGCCTGTGGCACTGGGCCTCAGAACACCCCTGGGCAGACGTTATTTCCACAATAACACACACCCTCTTGGGCATTATTGCTTGCTTATTAAACTTGGTGCCATGATTCTGCTGTTTGAATCTAAGGTACGTTGGTTCCTTTGTTCTATTGCTTTTCTCTCACTGGTCATCAACAACTTCCTTTCTTTTTATTTTACTAATTCATTTGCAGTATGGTTAATCAAATGCCCAGGCTCACAGGGTTTACAAATGTCAAACTGATGAAATTAAAGCCAGTATGGTAAGACTAAGCTAATTAGCAACTCACGGTTTTAACTCATATAGCAAAAGCAACATGATATTTATACCAGAGTCAACCCACACTATTTTCAATATGTGATGTAAAAAAGCTGATTTACATTTTTAACATCTGTGTTGTTCAAAACATCATTGAAGGTGAAAACAAATACCTTCCAACTCGGTCTATACACGATTCATTTACAATTTTGGAATGAAACTATATGGATTCCATTGCTTTTCGCATCACTACTCTTTAAAGTTTATTTGGATCCAGTACTTTTTGAATGAGTCATACCAAAACCCTTGTCAAAATTATTTTCTTAGCTGTTTGGAAGCTGCTCATCCACTGTTGTTTACCTGTTTGAAGTTTTTTGCCATAGTTGCCATCTGCCAGCAATCTCTTTTCTTTGTTAAGTCCTGATGGGAATCCATTAGTTTTCCTTGCTCACTAATGTACCTTATATTTGTGTTGTCTCTCTTCTAAAATATGTATTTTTCTATTTCTCATTTGGGATTTTTCTATTCTAATTACCTTCCTTGATTGCTTTCACTTTCTATGGCAGATTTCAAGCTGCTGTTCTGCCTATGTGCTCTTCTGATTCCTAAATATTATCCTTTTTAACCTTCTTTGCAGTTATTTTCATCATGTCTGCTTCCTCTGGACTGGCATTTTTTCTTTTTTATAACAAATTTAAAATGTTAACCTATGGGATACATATTTGAGGAAAACTGCAGTCATCACAAGTGCAAAGGACAGATTTTTTTTTGTGCCATAGCACAGTTGCCTGCATATCACTCTTTGCCTGATTTTTAAACGCCTCTGTGTAGTCCCTTTCCCTTATCAGTATAGACTGTGCATTCCATGAGTCAACAGTTTTCTCTATGAATTTGGAGATCAAGGAAGTAGTTTCCATTGCTTTCATTTATTCCAGTACAGCATCCTCCTTCACATATCCCTAAAATGACTTTGTTCTCTAGTGTCATGTCCCATTCTCTCTTCCTGTGTCATGTGACAATAACTAGAGCTTGTCTAGTCTCCGTCCATATTGCTTTCATCCATCTCACTGATCTTTTTGGCAGCTTTGCTTTGGATTAATTTCAACAGACTGGAACCACTTTTCTTGTATGGCCTCCAGAAATGCATATAATACTCCAGGTGTGGTTTGGCCAATGCCTTGTGTAAATTAGAAGTATTATATTTTTGCTTCTCAACTGCGCATCCCTGATTGTATCCACAAGCAGTCTATTTGTTTCTGCCACTGGCTTCCCATTCTGTGTCTGATTGCCCAATTATCCTGATCAGGATTACCAGATCCTTTTAGCTTCTCTTTTTGCCATTTGATACTGTACACTCATCTGCTGATACTTCACACCTGGGTTGTTGTGGCCTAAATGAAGATCTGAGCATTTCTTTGCACAGAGCTACTGCTGCTACCCACTCTGTCCACAATGTCAACTTTTCAAAATGCTTCCTTAGACTTTTCCTCCTTTCCTTTACTCTTACACCTATGGTCTTGCTATCACTGAATATGCTGTATCTGTTCTGTAGTATATTAAGCGGGTCTATAATAAATAAGCAAAGGCTTAAAAAAGTAAACACTTATTCATCGACCATAGTTCAGCGAACGCTGAAAATGTCGAACACTCGGAACAGCGATTTTTTTCCCAGGGAAAAAAAATTGCTGTTCTGCGAAAAAGAAAAAAAAAACTTAAAACAGTATTTAAGCCCCCAACCCCCACACTTAAATATACCAACTCCAAGATCGCACCACAGTGGAGGAAATAGCAAACTCTCAAAACCGGCCCAGCGATTTTTTTCCCTGAGAAAAAATTTGCTGTTCCGGGTGTTCGGGATTTTCAGTGTTCGCTGAAATAGGGTCGATGAATCAGCATTCGCTGATTCAATATAGACCCTATTAAGCATGTCTGATATGACAGTGTCCCTTTTAGTAAACCATTCTTTGTTTTACCATTCAACTATTCAGTGTTACACTTCCACAGTCTTAATAGCATCCCAGCTCCACCAGTGTCCCTGTTAGTTTTTGACCAGGCCATAATTTATGCCATATGTTTTGCAGCTCACACTTCAATTTGCTTAAATTAGGGCAATCCCAAAAGATAAGCAGTCACCTCACAACCTGAATTGACATTGCCAACAACTAACTAGGAATCCAGCAGAAATTGTGTTTAAACTTGATGGAGTATACAAATATTTTAATTGACACTGCCATTCAAAGAACCTGAACTTCCTGGAACTGTTGGCAAAAATTTGGGACAGATAACAAAGGCAGCCAGTCTGCACGATAAATGACTTTATGCACCTTCCGCTTCCATATCAATCTAGTTTTATTCAGAAGAATCTCCCTGAGTAATAATGACATCCTGTACATTTGATAATACCTTCCATTATATAGCTGGTGCTCCTTCTGTCTGTAATTCACTGTGCCCAAATGTGCCAAGTAATCTTGGAATTTACCATTTGTTTGTTGACCTTCACCTTAAAAACTACCTTATCATACATTTTCATATCATTATTCAAATTAAATTTATCTTTAAACATCTTCCAGGTAATTATTTCCCTTCATATAACAACTGCTCTCAGTAATACTTTTTCCCTTAAAGGCTAAATTGGCATTTAACTGTTTTACACCAAGGAACCCATTTACAAACATCAGCTTTTATGAGCTAATCTCTTTTCCATTCACTAAACCTTGAACCTTCTAATGCAGTCTGCATCACCAGAACTAAGAAAGAGAGCAACTTAGATTGGCATTTTGTCTGGATATCTATCTCCAATTATATAGAAATTACATTGTCCACTTAGATCAATTTCTTAGAAAAAACATGTTATTAATAAAGTTAAAAATAAATAAATAAATACAGCTAGTCAGACAGATATTTTTTTGCTGTTTTTGTTCTTTGCATTTTGTCCATCAAACACCCCCCCTGCAGTTAAACTTGATTGCATTAATTCATCTGTTGAATAGATGGAGCAGCAAGTAAACATAGTGGCTGGACTTTCACCACCAAGTCACAGCAGTAGCAAAATGCAAGGGCTAAGAGTCAGGAGTGAAACACATAGCAGCAGTAGCACCACAGTTAAGACAGAAGCAGGTATACACAATACATTTAAGTACTGGCAAAGATTTGGCTTCTGGTCAACCACTATGGACCATGACACAGACAGCGGACACAGAATAAAGTGATGCATGCATTATCATAGCCAGTCTGTACAGGGCAGTGCAGGGACCAGCTACACTGTGCATCAGATATCATCATATAAACACAGGCTAGAGAATGGGCAGGGCATAGTTGCCACTTGCATAAGCTGACTAAGCTGCGACAGGGGAATGCAACACTTTGATGTGGATCATGATCATAGGAGGTGAAAGCAGTAGCCTTGTTCTCTGGGATATTGTGATATGGCAGGGTCTCACCCTACAGTAGTAGGTTCAAATTGCCACAACATAACTGCTGGTAGTATTCACTGTGATGTCTGCTGGTGTTAGGGCACTGACGTGGTCCATGGGCAGGGAAGATATACAACTAAAGAACTAAGCGCATGCAGTGGCATGCACCATGTGCTGATCTTGATGAATGCACAGCCTCCCACACTTCTGTAAACTAGCCATAGCAATACCCTCCCCCATTTTATGCACCAGATTGTCGACTGCATTAACTGCTATGCACAGTTTCCCCCTTTATGATCTTAGTTTTCTGAAGCAGGTAGTACTATGCTGAGCCCTACCTCCCCATTTATGTACTGCCGTCATGTTACCTCATACTCCACATGACATGTCTTTCTCAAGATTTCGGACGCACGGAATTTACCCCTACCACAATCACAGGCAGACAGTACAGCGTCTTGGATTCCCAGTTGCATATACATCATGACCTCTGCCTGCTTGTTACTGGCATCCACAAAAGGGGTTATTGTACTTCATACAGTACTTTACAAAGTAGGACTCTTTAAAGTTCTAAGAATAGAGAATCTTTACTGAAATTCCAGTTGAGGAAAAGAAGGAGGTGAGGCCATGGGCAACTTGGTGTGCAATGGCTGATTCTTTTGTTGCAGGGTTACCAGTACCACTCATCAGGGGAAGGATGGTTTCTCAGCTGGATGTGACCTGAAGGAGGTCACTGCTGCCTTCCATGTACAATTCCCAGGACAGTGTGAAAACCATTCTTCTCCAAGTGAGGTCTCCTTGTTCTCCCAACATCTTTTCAGCCACCAGGGTAGCAACTTACCTACAAAAATCAGCCACCCAGGTGAGTGATGCCTGGGTTTGTTGCCAGCTGGGACTTTCTGCTATCCAGCTATGAAAGATTGTACTTTACCCCATCTTCATGACTTCCTTCATGGCTCATTCTCTATTTCATGTTCATTGTCCAGCCTCCATCATCACCACTTGTGCACCCTTTGTATGTCTGTGTTCATCCACTGTCTTTCTTTCCATTTGTAGGTGGACCATCCTTGTTGTTTCAGTTGATGTTCTGTGATTTTCTTGGCAGTGCACACCTCCATTGGTTTATCCAGTGGTCAGTATGAGGTACTTCTTGTGACACAGGAATATCACATGCATTTCTGCAGTACTGCTTAGTAGATGCATGATGATGAGACACATTGACTTGGTCATGCTATCATGCCTTAGATGTGACATCCTTCACATTGATCACATACCCTACTATAGCAGAGCTCCCATTGTAGAGTAGCCTTGTTCTGATTGTTCCATTATTGCTACATTTCTACTTTATTATGAGATTCTCTGCATGTTGTGCTGGAGCTGTTCAATACCTAACATGTCTGAGTAGCTGAGAAATGCCTTGTAGCAAAAGACATCCCTGAAAATTAGTGCAGCACAGATGTACAGCATTTTTCTATGAGCACTACCCGAAATAGCAGAAAAAGCTCAATCTCTCCAGTAATATTTTTAATGCGCCAATTGCCTTTACAGAGAACACTGTTTAGTAAAATCTCCCTCTACAAGCATCTTTTGGTAACACTTGTAGAGCCTTAAACATGAACTTCATTTAATGGTCTGCTTCAACATCATGCTTCATTGTGCTTTTGTTGTTGATAGTTTTCTAATGTCACTCAGCCTTCCTAATTATATGAAAAGAGCATTTCTCTCTTAACCAATGTAGTAATACCCACATACATAAATAGTAACATTTGCTAATCCTGGGCTATAAAAGGTAACTTTACCATTAAAAAAAATACCTTGCAACTGTCTTATAAAAGCTCTGGAGGAATTAATGCAACTATAGTTCCTCCAATTGATGCAAAGAAATAAAACTTTTTTCCCTATTAAGCATCAATTACCTTCCCCTTCTCCAAAATCTTCTTTAAATTTCTTGCTTGTCTATATTTTTTGAATTCTAAATATGGCATTTTTTAGGCTTCTTGTCAATTTTTATTTGAAATGTCATATTTTTTTAGAATTTTTCTCATAAGTATAAACACTGTATGTGCTTAGAAAATGTGTAACACTGGCAATAGTGCTTGTGATGACATCCTCATACACCAGCATTCTTCCTATTGTTGCTGAGCAATGGAAACAGTATGCCTTCCTGAACTAGTTCTTTTGCTATATAAGGTTCTTCAATATAACTATTCCATCTGGTAGCTTCACTCTAAGAAAGGTATTCTGATGTATGTCCATCTTACTTGAATTTAGTATCAGATGTATACCTTACCAGTCTCAAAACCAGTTTTTCTTGAATATTTATTATTGTTTTAAAAGGTTTATGACTTGTTCTTTAAAATAAATGTAGCAATATCCCACTCCATTTGTTATGATGAATGTCAGTTATTAAATTCGTATTAGTCATTAATTCTCTTAAAAGGTAAGATCTATCGCCATTTGAGAATAAATAACCCCTCATCAATAAAGCTACAAAAATTGACTGAAGACTTCAAAAGCAAAACAGTTATTTTTTCCATATAAGATATATAAGCAGCAGCATATCTAAATATGCATCTCAGTGTGAGTTAAAAGCAAGATAATACTGCCAGTGCCCATATTATGCCAACATATTATTGCATAATACAAGCACAGTCAATGTTAACAGTAGACCAATGAACACTCCCGTTAAGATGCATGCTTATGTAGGAGCTATTCAAAGCCCAGTAGCCCATTCAAATGTTCACTGGTGTTTTATAAAATGTTACTGCCCATCTGGACAAACACATCACCTGTACCCATTGTTGCATAATTATGATTGCTTAGGATATTAGGGTATTCAAAAAATAACCACTAGATTTCTTGAGTAAAGGACTGAGGGTGAAACATAACATGACTAAAGCTGGATCAGCAATGTAGCCTGACACAGCAACAGTCCTCATGGGTGGAATTCATAGTTTTTCATAGGATTTTTTTTTTTTTTTTTGTAAATCTTAGTTAACCCAAATCTTGGCTAACCCAAAGAAAAGCTGGCAATATATGACCCACAGATATCTAGAAAGGGGTCACAGTCATTAAACATACCCCCAGATTCAGCAAGTCCTGCACGGTGTGCAAAACTAGTGCAGGAGCTCGAGCAGGCAATATGTCTGCCGTGCGATCCAGTAATAAGCTGCAGGGATGTGCACAAGCGCACTTGCACTAGTCCTGCACGGACTCAGCCCCTGTATGCAAATCACCCCATTTGCAGGTGAAATCCATGCAAATGAGGTGTATTTGCGATCCAGGAAGCTGGAAGCCAGCCGTGCAGGACTAGTGTAATCTACAGAAATGTACTCAGCCAGTAACCGAGTACATTTCTGCAAACTACAAAATGAAGCCATAACAGCTCCAAATAAAGGGTGGCTATCATATAGAAAACATGCCAATGGCAAATATATAGCCATTTGTATGGAAAACAGTTGCAAAAATAAAAAAAAATCAACTTTTATTTTATTTTTTTTAGCCAATCCAGGCTGTTTAAGCGTAGGGCAGCGGCATGCAAATGGGATCGGGTGAAAAATAAAATAAAAACCCTAAAATAAGCATTCTAACCAAAATCGCTATTTTGTCATTATACTCAATGGCAGGCAGAAGACAACATGGCCAGTGAATAGTGGCTGGTAAGGGGGGAGGCTCAGTTTGGGGCCTGTAACTATGCATCAGCAGGCAATCTTATGCAAATGAAAGGAATGATACTGAATCCCAGATTTCCCCTCCATGCTAGTCAGCACCAAACAGTGTAAGAGCAGGAATAGCTTGGTGCAAGCCTAGGAGTTAGCTGAAATAATAGGAGGGTGTGTCAGACATAGTGTAAGTGGACTGGAGCCCTGTGACTTGGGTTTGCCATGTCTGAGTCTGCCTAGCACTCTTTACATTGCCTAAGCGGGTGTGCACGGCGCACACCGGGTTTTAAAGGAAAAAAAAGTAAACCAGGAAATAGCAGCTCTGTGCACATTTGAGCACTGTGTTTGCACGGTATGCCCCCGGGCTTAAACAGGAAGGCAATGGGAAGGGGAAACAGCAGTAGGAAGGTAAACAAGGAGAACTAGCATAGCAGGCAGGTGAAATGTATCAGAATCAGCCAATTACACAGGCAGCAGACCAGCCCAGAACACTACTATAAACTATGCAAACACCTTTCCATCTGTTTTTTTTCCACATACTCTAAACCATCGGTGTATACAAGCAGGGAATTTTTAACAAACAAAAGCAACAAAATGATAGGGGCTGCAATAGCTATTATACAACAACATGTGGAAGAGGTTGAGGGTGGTGAAGATGTGAATGCTGTCAACCAACCTACAGTGAGGAGATGGAGAAGAGTGCCCAGACCCAGGGTAACCTACCAGAGGCTACATGAGCTGGAGATAGTGGGGAGCTGTAGGGTAGACAGTGACCTCCTACAGCAAATTGTTGAGCTGTGCCGGCCACGCCTCAAACACAGAATTAACAGAGGGTGGATACCAAGGTATGTGTAGGCCTATGAATACTAGCTATAGGTACCTTCCAAAGGCCAACTGGGGATATCATGGGGATCACACAGGAATCAGCATCCAGAGTACTCCACCAGTTCCTAGATGCCATGTCAGCATATGCTGGTGAGCACGTACATTTCCCCAAGGGTCTATATTAGATCAGCGATTGACTGACCTTATTTTAGCGAAAGTTAAAAATATCGAAGCGACAGAAACTCAAATTTTTCCTAGGGAAAGAATTTGGTTGTCCGTTTCTGTTGCTTTGGTATTTTCAGTGCTGTGGTGGAAAGTTATGGGTTGGATTCAGGTAAGTGTGCGATTGTGTGGATGTGAGTGTTAGGATGGGTTAGGTGAGTTAGGGTTAGGTCTCAGGTTAGGTATGTGTGCGATTGTGTGGACATGAGGGTTAGGGCAGATTTAGGTGAGTTAGGGTTAGGGAGCAGATGAGGTGAGTGTGCGATAGTGACGGACCTTAGGGTTAGGGTTTGGGTAAAGGTAAGTGGATAGTTAGTGGTATGTGCATGGTTTAGTGTAGGGTTAGGTGTCAGATTTTAGGTGTATGTGTGTGGATTTCTGTTTGTTTGGTGTGCTTGTGTTGTGTGTATGTGTTTTGGATCAGCAATTTTTTTCCCTAGGAAAAAAAATCACTGATCTGACAGTTCGAGATTGTAAGCTTTTGCTTACTTTAGGTCAATCAATCAGCGTTCGCTTTTTTAAGCATTCCCTGATCTAATATAGACCCTTTCCCCAACACCCATGAGGCATTGGCCAGCAATATGTATCTCTTCCACCAAATAGCAGAATACCCTGAGATAGTGGGTGCTATAGACTGCACGCACATATGCATCAAAGCACCACCTGGTGAGCAGGGCAGGGTCTACATCAACCGCAAGGGCTTCCCCGCCATCAACTGCCAAGTCGTGTGCGATGCCCAGGGCATTATAATGAATGTGTGTGCTGGCTGCCCTGGAAACTCTGATTCCCACATCTGGCATCTGACACAACTGTACCAGAGATTTGCCAGAAGGGACATCCCTTATGGTCACTTAGTGGGGAATGCTCATTATGCACTGGAGCTGTGGCTGATGACACCCATCAGAAATGCACACACACCCGAACAAGAACTCCATAATGAGGCAAACACACAGATCAGAGTTGTAATAGAGCATGTGTTTGGGATGCTCAAGTAATGGTTCTGGTGCTTGGACACATCTGGTGGAGCCTTGCAGCACTCCTCAGCTACATGTACTCAAATTGTCATCGTATGTGCCATGCTACACAATATGATCCTATGAAAACAGCTGCAGCAGGAACAGCATGGGGTAGAGCCACACAGCCCCCCACCATTGCCAAGGCCTGCACAAGCACAGAGTGACTTGGAGGAGGAACAACCTGAGCCTGATCAAGTAGGCAGAAGGAGGCATGCCCAGTATGCCCTGGCCTTGGCAAAGAGGCAATGCATAGCACATACACTGACACAGGAGGGACCCTGGGAATGACACCTCTCTTTGACTTGCACATACAGTAAAGGGATGCCAAACATGACACTACCTGTGCTGAACCATGTATAGGGAGTGTACTATGTGCATCCGACATAGGAAGCCCCCCCCCCAGCACACCCACAAGGTAAGTCACTCTCCTTACCAATTGCCGAATAGAGTAGTATATGTTGTTACCTGTATCTATGGTATGGATGTGAGCATGCAAGGGAATCGGGTGGCTGAATGGGATGGCAGCAGATAGTAGACACCTATAGTGGCAGCATGAGATCTTTAGCAAATACTGGTGTACCTAGAGTAGTTAGTACTACACATGGTGACAAAAGCTACAGAAGGAAATGTGCTGGGCCACATGTGTGTCCATATGACACACACATGCCAGTCATGGTGGTTCACATACCCAACAACAGTTTCAGCCAGCAAGACATGTGTAGACAAACACAAACAAAGGCTGTGCTAAGGTCTCTGAATGATGCCTATGGGTAACCTCCCCTCCAGGCCTCCACAGACAAACTACATCAGGTCAGGCAGTGGGATATTAGTTCTGAAGGGTAGGAAGTCAGAAACTAATATGTAGGTCAATCAAACTCTATAGTCAACATGATAGGTTAGAAAACAGAATGAAATGGAGTACCTGACATACCAGTACAGTCATAGCAAATGTGTACAAGTGTCAGGTGTGGCCCCCAGTCCTATGAAGAAATGTAGAAACAGTCAGGTGTGCCCCCCCAATCCTGTGTAGACATGTAGAAACAGTCAGGTGTGCCCCCCAATCCTATGTAGAAATGTAGAAACAGTCATGTGTGCCCCTCATTCCTATGTAGAAATGTAGTAACAGTCAGATGTGCCCTCCAATCCTGTGTAGCAATGTAATAACAGTCAGGTGTGACCCCAACATCCTATGTAGACATGTAGTAACAGTCTGGTGTGCTCCCCCAATCCTATGTAGAAATATAGTAATGGTCTGGTGTGCCACCCCCAATCCAATGTACACACGTTGTAACAGTCAGGTGTGCCCCCTCCCGAATACTATGTAGAAATGTAGTAATAGTCAGGTGTGCCCCCCCAATCTAATGTAGACATGTAGTAACATGCATGTGTAGGTATAATAACAGTGGACCACAGATGATTAGAGGTGACCAAGGTAGCAGGATAGATTTTAGCATTTATACAATATGCAGGTATGTGTGTGTTAGGTTGGTGTGTGTTTCATATTGTGTGAGAGTGGTCAGTATGTATGCACATTGAGGTTTGACCTGGTGGCCATTGACCACTACTGCCGATGACAGGGCCAAGTTCTCACAACTGCAGTGCCAAAGACAATTCCCCCCAGTATAACACATGCTAGCAGTAAGTCATTGTAAATGTATGGTGGTAACATGTGTCAACATCTGAAAGATGGACATGACATAACTTTTGGGCTAGATATACAAGTAGTACACAGGGAAATGTACCCCAGACATACAGTATATAATGTGAAACCATGTAGTGGACACACCCTTGGAATTGTACATACAGGTATGCATCACATTATCTGGACTTGTAGTATGGAATACCGATGTCATCTGGCCGAACACTTGCAGATCACAAAGGTGATAGGACTGATGTATTGGGAAAAAGCTGATGTCCCTGCACAAGCCAGCATAACTGGAATGTCCCATGTATTTCTGTCAGTCAGATGCAAGTAGTGTCCATAGCACACATGCACCCAGCTCACCCAAACACCACCCACAGGTACCTCTCTGGTCGTATCCCTACTGTTGTGAATGGGTACAATATGACCCCCCCACCTGTGTATGGCAATAGTGAAAGAATGCAGCATGCAGTGCAGGTGTCTCATGCAGGTGTGTTACTAGCTATAAGTAGCACCCTGCCATCATCCACACCACCTGATCAATACTGATAGAAAGTATTGACATGAACACCTAGCACACCTACCCTGTCACACCAGGGGAATATATTGTATGGCAGTCTGGGACTGTAGGACTGACAGAATGCAATGGCCTGCTACAGCTGGCCTGTATCACCACCAAATGGCCCACAGGCCTCTGTCAAAGGCCTGTGTCTCATCCGTACTGCCAATGTATGTTATGTCATGGACACCCAAATAACAACATAACACACTCCACATAAGCCATATGCAAGGCCATGTGGACAAACCACAGTAACATGTTCACCATGTCCCACTGCATGAACTGTGGATGAACACCAAAACACAGCTGTGATGAGGTGATGACTTTAGGGAAAGTATTGCAGAATGTATGCATAATGTATGGAAGAGGATAGAATAATAAGGGGATGGGAACATGGGCATCATGGAATGTGCAAGGTCCGACACACAGCCATATGCACATACTATCCCTGGCTGCAAACACAAAAATGGGTGGCTGCAAACCTGCCCGTACACCACAATAGGGGTAATGTCCTAACTTATGACCCCTGCCTCTGGGTAACCTGTGTGAATCTGTACAGCTGTGAGGTATTGCCACAGCAGAATAAGGCCATACTGTCATTTCTATGGATGTACAAGTATGGGGTCCTCTGCCAGCACTGTACCAACGTGCTGAACTGGATACACAAACCCAGCAGCAAATGTCTGCAGCCCCCCCCCCAGAATGGAATAACTTTCCATGAATATGTAGATGCTTGCCCACAATACTAGACACAGCTGCATTCACCATGTGTTCCCCAGGACATCACTGTGAGCAATAATGTCCACCTGACAGTACTTGAGGATATAAAACATCACAGTGTATAAAAGTATATGTGTCTGAATATCTCTGCTAACACCAGTACCATGTAGTAGAAGGAGCACAGACGCAATCACCTACAGTACACACTATCCCTTGAACATGTTGACCCCATATTGCCAACTGATCTACAGATATCCTTCAGAAACAGTTTGCTACCTGTAGGTGCAGAACACAAAGGTCTGCACTGGAGTACAAACTACCTGGAATGGATCCACACATTCAATACAGAAGGGCATACTGGGTATGCTCACACACTTGGAGAAATGAAGGCAATGTCAGACAACAACATACTGAAAGGTCATACTGGGCATGCTCACACAATTAAACAAATGAAGCCCATGTCTGCCAACAACAGTGGACTATACATATTTGACAGTTACAGATGTTAGTGCATACACTCCTCAGTATGCACCAGTCATGCTTCGCACACACATTGGATAGGAATACGGACAACACACTATAATATGCCAAAAGTAGACATACATAGATGTGTGGAAGAGAGTGACAGTCACAGAGAGCCTTCCATCATGAGGTCTGTCCCACCCAGCACACAGCCAAATGGCTACAACCACATGATGCATGAATGTCACTCACTGTAGAAATTAGCCACTGCTATCCATCAGCATTACAGACTCTGTGGTGCAAGTGCTAGCTGTGCCCCATGACTGTACAAGGCAGTAGTCATCTAGCAGTTGCATACATGTACCTGCAGAATATAAACCTGCGTGTGCCTGCTTGTGGTGTGTCTACCTCTAGATTAATGGGTTGTGGCCCATGCCCACACACTGCCCTCCCCATAGCCCTTCTAGGACAAGCCTGCAGATGTCATCCACTTTTTAATACACCTTTTGGAAAGGAGAAGCCCAGTAATCTCTGTGGTGCATCCTATAATTGTGTAATGCTGTAGTGTGAAAAACTAGTTAGGTAGGGGTTTTAATCCCAGACATGGCAACTGTGTGTGTGTGTTTTTGTGTGTGAGTGTGTGTGTCTCTGTCTGTGTAGGGGGCAATGCTTTTTAGGCTAGTCACACTCACTACAATTCAAATGCCCTACTTTGACAAGCCTGCTGATGTCATTCACTGTGAAATACACATTTGGGAAAGGTGCAGCCCAGTAATCTCAGTGATGCATCCTATAGCTGTGTAATGCTGTAGTGTGATAAACTAGTTTGGTAAGAGTTCTAATCTCAGACATGGCAGGTGTGTGTTTGTGTCTCTGTCTGTGTAGGGAGCAATGTTTTTTAGGCTAGTTATACTCACTACAATTCAATGCCCTACTTTGGCAAGGCTGCTGATGTCATTCACTGTGAAATACACCTTTGGGAAAAGAGCAGCCCTGAAGTCTACGTGGTGCATCCTATAACTATGTAATGCTGTAGTGTGATAAACTAGTTAGGTAGGAGTTCTACTCCCAGACATGGCAACTGTGTGTGTCTCTGTGTAGTGGCAATGCTTCTTTAGGTTAATCACACTCACTATAATTCAAATGCCCTACTTTGGCAAGCCTGCTGATGTCATTCCCTGTGAAATACACCTTTGGGAAAGAAGTAGCCCAGTAATATCCATGGTGTGTCCTAAAACAGCATAATGATGTAGTGTGATATAGTACTTTGGTAGGAGTTTTATTTCCACACATGGCAAGTGTGGATGTTTGTGTGTGTGTTTCTTTGTCTGTGGTGGGAGCAATGCTTTTTAGGCTAGTCACACTCACTACACTTCAAATGCTCTACTGTGGCAAGGCTGCTGATGTCATTCACTGTGAAACACACCTTTGGGAAAGGAGTAGCCCAGTAGTCTATGGGGTGCATCCTATAACTGTGTAATGCTGTAGTGTGATAAACTAGTTAGATAAGAGTTATAATCTCCGACATGGCAACTGAGTCTGTGTGTGTGTGTGTGTGTGTGTGTGTGTGTGTGTGTGTGTGTGTGTGTGTGTGTGTTTCTGTGTGTGTGTTTGTCTCTGTCTGTGTAGGGAGCAATGATTTTTAGGCTAATCACACTCACTACAAACCAAATGCCCTACTTTGGTAAGGCTGCTAATGTCATTCACTGTGAAATACATCTTTGGGAAAGGAGTAGCACAGTAATCTTCTTGGCATGTCCTATAACTGTGTAATGCTTTAGTGTAATAAATTGTTAGGTAGGAGTTCCAATCCCTGACATGGCAAGTGTGTGTGTGTGTATGTGTGTGTGTGTGTGTGTGTGTGTGTGTGTGTGTGTGTGTGTGTGTGTGTGTGTGTGTGTGTGTGCCATTCATATCCTGTGTGGAGGTGGTTGTGAGTGTGTACCAAATGGACTCATTGTGGAGTGGATTTTGCAAATTTCTTATATGGTGGCCCTATTATATGTCACAATGTTCACCTTACAAGGATAACAGATGTGAAATAGTTCAGAGGCTGGGGTGGCAATCCATACCCCTACATGTGACAGCAAGGCCTGGTGAACAAAGTTAGCAACCCTTGTATTACACAGACAACACTCTCAACCCATGTCTCATACACAAACACACTTGCCTAGGCAACAATCGCTATATTGGTAGTACCCTGCATATTGCCCCAGATACTAGCCATGGTGTGATTGCAGTGGACTACAGAGGGGATGGCATCCTGTCCATCAGTACAATAGGCATATACATGCACACAGTGTGCCTTCACTATGTTCCCCAATGGACGCCTGCAACACTTGTGGTGCATCAAATGTGACCCACAAAGGACATACCATACCTTAAACACATGCCCTGTATGGACAGATGCCACTGACACCAGGGAATACCTGTATCATGCTATCAATGTAGGTGCAGGGTGAACCTGCTGTCCATTACCAGTTCCTGGCACATGAGGCCAGGACAGGCACATCTGATGATAGCAATCTGTGTACACAATATGGGCCAGACATCCCAGGTACAGTTCCACATGTCACTGTACATACATCTGGGATGTGTGCAAATCCCAGACAGCGTCCATATCATGGACTAAAGAACACATACATGGCAAGTATTGCACAGAATGGCCACACACAACAGTTACCCAGGTGACTGGATGGTGAATACAATACCCACCTGTGTGGGCCAATACAGACACTACACCCCTGAGCCACAATGCAGACCATTGTCATGTGGCCTGATGCCAAGATATACCCTTCACCTAGCCTTGTATAGCCTTCTGCCACAGCCAACCTTAACACACCAGTGAAGCAATGCACCCATAAATGTCAGTACTGGCACCCTATGTCTGTGTGTGTGTGTGTGTGTGTGTGTGTGTGTGTGTGTGTGTGTGTGTGTGTGTGTGTGTGTGTGTGTGTGGTGTATGATGCTTTCAGCCACATTCACACTCACTACAACCCTAATTGGCATACTGAAGCATGTTGTCTGATGTCAGACACCTTCACATTCCCTTTGCTGATATAATTTCTGGATAACCCCTGTGGTGCATGTGATACCTGCATAGTACTGTATTGTGGCAAACTAACTAGTTAGGAAGGGTATTCCTGACCCTGTCAAGTGTGTCAATGTGTGTCAATGTGTGTGATTCCCTGAAAGAGTGTGACTGTGTTGATGCTGACACCTGTTCATGTGGACAGGCATGTGTACTACACCTACCATATCGCTACCATATCACTGTTGCAGATGTCACTCACCATCACATATACATTTGGACACCTTCTCAAGATGTAAGCTATGTAGTACATACAATAACTGCATAGACATGTGATAGCAATACATAGTCAATCAGGGGTTTGAAACCCTGTACTGGTAGGTGTGTGACACACACATGCTTAGGTTTTACTCACCCGCCCCCTCCCTGACTTACTTTGTCTCTGTCTGTTTCTCTCACTCCCTCTCAGGTGGATGTGGAGAACTACACCTACTTTGCTTAAGCAGCAGCATGTGTTTTGTAAGTGATGCACATGATCATCTGATGGCCTCTGCATGAATTGCAGCCCTCCTCTAGCTGATTGCCTGTGGAACAACAGTGGTAACATTCCCATAGCCAATTGCATGGAAACACACTCCAATATCTAGGAACATCATGTTGGTGTTGGGCCTTTTTATTTACTGTGAGCGGGACCTAGATCTGGTGTTTGGCAAACAGCATTACAGATCTATTTGGGATTTACCTCTAACAACATAAACTGTGGAAACAGGCCAGCACACTGGAGGGGTATGTGCCTATCATGGCTACAGAATGCAAGTGTTGCTATTCTGCATTTGGAGTAATGTAATTTTAACAGGGTATGTGTGGATATGGCTGGTCTATATGTTTTAATACATGTCATGACAGTGCTATGTTTTTGAGGAACCCCCATCTGTAGGGTCATTTGCTACTGGGCAGTGTGTGGTGCCTTTTGTTTCTTGTGTTGCTCACAGAGCACCTATATGAGAACTGCAGAAGCATAGTGTGAGTATTGCAGTCAGTACATGGTGACAGCTATGAGAGTTGCTGACTTTATATCCCTCATAGGACATATGTCACAACAAACCCTGTTACAACAGTAAATGTATGAGGTTATCACAGCAGCATGTCAATACTGGCCCTGTGTTTGTGTCTCCAGCCACAACTCTGTCAACCTTTGTACATATGGCTTGCAGTAAGAGGTGCATATGTTCTGTACACCATTATTTATTGACATCATATCTGATAACAAGCCAGTGAGATATCAGACTGCTACACATGTTATGTATAGTAGGGGTTATATTTGAGGACATAACCTGGGCATTCTGTGGTTGTGTGTACAGTACTGAGGTCTGTGTACTTATGGTTATTGTCAACAGTGTGTGTATTGCAAATATGTACCTTGGCCTGTGTACAGACTTTGGTAGATGTCATTGTTCTTGGTCCTGTTCTATCTGATGTTACATGCTGCTCCAGTGTATGATACCCTACCGGCTTACATATTTGTAGGGCCAAACACACATATGTCCCATACCACAGACAAGCATCGGACCACACTGTGTAGTGGCCCAGTATATGTAGGGTAAGTGTGTGAGTGGCACATATGAGGATGGTGTTGATCAGACAGTTCATATACCGTAATATTAAGCTAGCTTACCATATGTGGCTGTGGCCACATTGCTTGTGGTTATGCACTTTCACACAGGTGTATGTTTCTCTGTGCTGTGACATGCATGTAGAGCCTGCTATATTTGCAGGTACATGTGTATTCCTCCATAAGAAATGTAGGCCAGTGCTGTGGCAGTCTGCCTGTAGCCTGCACAGTGCTTTGTTACATGCCTAGCAGCTTAGTGTACTTACCCAGTGTGATGTTATGTCCAAATATTTGCCAGATGTACTGCTGCCAGGCCACCATAACTGTCATGCATTTCTGACAAAGCAGTGGGATGCTGTACAGACGTATGTCACTAACTAGTGGGTAATATGTGGTCATGTGACCACTGCACCAGCAGTTATTATGTGTCAGGACAGACAGGAGTGTGGGAATGCATAACCTATGGGGGCAAATGTATTCCATTATTTATGTGATATACCCATCCACATTGGCTGTTAACATCCCTGTTGTCAGGCTTGGTCCACATGTCTTGCTCTAAGGGGTTTTGTGTATACCTCTGGACTGACCAGAGTGTGTCAGACTGTCCACATTTATTGGCCATATCTCTGCTGTAGTCCAAAGGATCATTACTGTGCTAGCAGTGGTACTGTACTATGATGTCCTTAGGATGTCTGTCAGTAGCCAATGGCACACATGTTAAAAGCAGGTGTGACCTCCCACACACATGTCTGTTAAGTCAACCCCTATCACAGTAGCAACAGTCTACATGTATACCTGCAATACATACCTGACATCCCCTTGCACTAAGAGGTTGGGACTATTGGGGCTGAGGTAGGACTCCACTCCATGTTCTGGACATATGGTGAACATATATGTATATATAAATATCCATATATCTATATAGATATATACACATATACATATTGACATACATTGATAGATATGCATATGAACATTTCATATATATATATATATATATATATATATATATATATATATATATAAACACTCAGATATATACATATACACAGCAATATATGTCTTCTCATATACAGATAGAGATACATATACACATATACTTATGGATATATATATATATATATATATATATATATATATATATATATATATATATTGACAGCAATAGGTATATCAGAATAGATATGTATGCACATATAGTTATAGATATCTGCATATATATCTACACAAATAGGATATGTGTACACATAGGATGTGCATATATATATATATATATATATATATATATATATATATATATATTTAGCTATACATATATATATATATATATATATATATGTGTGTGTGTGTGTGTGTGTGTGTGTGTGTGTGTGTGCGTGTGTGTATACAAAGAGATCTACACATGGCCATATATATGATGCACTATACAGATGTGTATACAGACATATGTATGAATATAGATGTGTATGTACATATAGACATATATCAACATATGTATATGTATATATCCATATTCCTGTCATGTGTATACCCTCCCAGATGTATCTCACCATATGTACCTGATATGTGTACATTATGATAAAACAGCATATGTGATGCAACAGTCATATTAATAACAAGTACTACACAATTGTGGAAGAAAAGGCAATTGTTCATTACTAATCAATATGTGTATTGGCAGATATATTGGAAAAACAACAGCTGTCTTCACAGTGGTCAAGGTGTAGTGGTTAAGTGTTGCGACTATAGTGTAACATGGTCTTGGGTTCTAGACCTACAAGGGCTGTTCATTTTGCTGCTGGGCAGAACAAGGGCTGTCAGATACAGAGTAGTTAATGTAGTTTTGGGCAGTGAAGCTAAGCTGTGCTAAGCTATGGATAAATGTACAGGCACTTACACAGTGTAGGCTTTGCTTACCAGTGCGCAAATCAGCTTAGCTGCTATATTGGAGCAATACTGATACCTGCTAAGCATGGCTTGGCCCTGGTAACAAGTTCTCACCACCCAGTCCAATAACATAGTAGGGTAATGACATCTGTAATAAGTGTATGTAATGACATGTACAATACATGTGCCAATTTGCTGTCATTACAGTAGCAAGGGGTGTGAGTGTCATGTCTGGGACACAGAAGTATGTGAGGCCTGTACAGCACTGTTATCAATGTGAATGTGTTACATACAGAGGAAATAGCACAGGGTATGTGCTGTCACACTGGCATGTAGTGTATCATCGCAGTACTACTGTTGACAGTGCTTTCCCAGGTGAGAATACAGTGCTAAATGTACTGACAACAGGCACACCTGTAGGCATAGCTGGACTCTGAGGCCTCCTTGTTGTATCCCTGGTGTGTGAGCTGTGTCACAGTATATATCCCGTACTGGATAATGATCCGACATGTGGAATGAAACAGTAGACTACTGTCTGTACAGCACATGCTAGTGAGGGCTTCCTACATGTAGTTATGGCATGCATATTGTTGTCAAACGTCTGTCTGTCAACACATTCATCCTACTGCATAGCTACTTGCCAAGCTGATGACTGTCAGTCCCTGTACAGATGTGCAGATGGCAGATATCCAGCTGGGATATGTACAGGCAACGTATGCTTGATATACACTTACATGTCTGCCCAGCTGTGTAAGAATTGGCACATATAGGAGACAACACCCTGTATGCAACACATGCCATGGGTAACTCCACTAAACTACCACAGTCAACAGAACATGCTTGGGTACAGGTCTCCATCACAGACACTAACCTTGTTTTTAATACATGTTGAATGCATATCAACTTGATCACCTCAGTGGCCATGTGCAGGAGGCACCCAGAGAATTGGCTGATGCATGTCACTCTCATCCTGAGGGTCACCACAGTGGTGTCTGTCGATAGATTGCCTGCTGCCACATGGCAGGTGGCAGGATACCACTGTACACACATCCCCTATGCAACCCATTTCTCCATGGACAATAGCTAGGTACACAGCTATGACTACCTGCAGCAATGCACCCCAGTACTGACACATGTGTACTTGTGCATTACTGAGTATGGCAGCATCTGTGTGTTACCACACCTGTACTTGGGAATTCCATGAGGGCCTTCACAACCAGCACAACACCCATTGTCATAGTCAGTTGTGGCTGCTGCTGTATGGGACATTACATGTAACCTCTTACGCTCCTCTCTATACTGGCTACACAATCCTTGTAGTACCAGCACATCAGTGTTGTATAAATGGGTCAACAAGCATGGGATACCCATTGAGTTCTGGCAAGTGTGCATATGTGTGCATGTCCATATATCTGTAGGGTACAGCATTCTGAGGCCACATACTGCTATTACAAAGCCCATTGCCACACAGTAGTACATATAGTGTTTTTTCTGCCCATAGGTGAGGCATGACAATCCAACACCCTACTATTCCTGTGGCATGTGCATTAGATGCATATCCCTGTAGTACTACTGTTGGGATACTCAATGGGTTGTATTGCAGTCATGGGCAATATGTGATGGTGGGTTTGTCAGAGTGTCATCATGGGTTTCAGGGAGTACAATATCCACTGGGGGATGTGGGTGCTTTGTACACTGTAATTACAACAAGGTACACCCGGTATATGTCCTATGTACCACTTTATGGTTACAGCTGTCACCATCAACTATACAGGTAACTGATACCACACTCCAGCCCAGTTATGCATGTGCTGTGTGCAGACTACCTGTAACACATTGGACACATGGTCAAGTTAGTTAGCAGTGATAGGCCCAGGTCGCTTGGACATGTGTCTGCCTGTGATGTGTCTGTTAATGTGTATATGAAGGTATGTCACACTATGTATTGTCCATATACACCCATCACATCCCTCATTAGCATACTGTACATGTCTGGGGATGTTCTGCATGTAACATGTAACCTGGAACACACCTTACCCTAAACGCTGTGTGGTGTGTGCAATGAAAGCCACACACTTCAGTAGCAGTACATACCTAGGTAGGGGTGTAGTCCTAGTATTGCCAAGTAAGAGTGTACATGTATGTGGATGTGTCTACATCAGGTTGCATATTATACATGTCCAAGTGGGTCACCTGACCATGTGGCACAGGCAATAACTGTTATACAAACCTGTGATATGTGTTCAACTGTACCCCAGATATGTCACAGCCATGGTGTCACCACAGTGCCATATCCCATTGTGGAATATGACTGCATACCGTCCTTGTGCTGACACATGTACACTTACAACCCAAATGGATAACATTATGGAGACCACAATCAACCAGTGTTACCAACAGCTATAATGCATCATTGCTGGACGGCTACACTACCTGACATGTATGCATTAAACTTTACTCCTGACAACATGTTACACTGCAGTACTTTGGTACACTGTAATACAGTCACTATGTGCATCAAAACCATATTAGCCTGTCCCTGCATTGATGTTATGTATGACAGGGATGTGGCACAGGTATCATCATATGCACAGGGTGTGTTGTTGGTTTGTCAGAGGCCGAGGGTGGGCCATACATTTGACACCATGTGTGTGGGTGAAGGGTGTAATGAGGTGAACTGGGTGTGGTGATGTGGTGTGTGTAGGTATGGGGTTGCCCTAGGTGTGTTCGTGTAGTGTGTGGGTATGCATGCACACAGTTCTGCCATGTGGCTGCCCTCCACAGTTGTTTATGGACAGCTGCAGACCATACCTGGTAGGGTGTGCAGTTCACTGCCTCCAGCCATGGACACGTGGACTGTGCCTGACAGGGGTTCCACGGGCACATCCAGGTACAGGCCTCAATGTACTACTTTCCCCTGATGATGACAGATGTCAGCTGGAACCAGCTCCCTCCTGGGACTGGCCAGAACTACGTGCTCATGGCCTGTTGTGGTGTGGACAGTGCCCCCCTGCAGTGCTGGGGTTGGTGCTGCCACTACAGGAGCCCCTTGGTGTCCTAGCATGTCCACGTTAACTGCCAGCTGTTGGCATTGCTGGCCTATGTCCATGTGGCCGTCACTACACTCCCACTACACGTTCAAGCACATACAAACCACGGTTGATGAAGGCCATCATCTCAACAGACCATCTATTCATGAACTCGGTATAAGCATGGACAGCACCAGTCAGTTCACGGAAGTTGTCATTTGCAGATGTGAGAACAGCCCTCTGCAGCCTCAGGCTTTGTCTGCTGTAACATTACATATGTGCCTGCACCACTATGACAGCCTGAAACATGCGCCTGGTGGTACCAGTTGTGGCATGTCTGCCAGGGGCATGATGGTCAGCGGCCCTACCATGAGCACTCTGGGACACCTGCCTATGTGGTGCCCTGCCAGACATCTGGCTATGCCTGCTGTGATCAGACACAGTAGGCATGTTTACCACACTCTCCTGTGCACTGCCACCAAACTACAGCTGTCTCTCTGCTATGGCCACTGGAGATTGAGTATGTATAGGCACTGAAACTGTGCAGGGTTGGGGTGGCTAAAAGGGGGGATGTCAAATGATGGCACTGTTTTGGACCCTGACAACCCCACCTGTGCCGCAACAGTGCTATCATCATCTTTGGTGTTTGTATAGACATCAACACCAGATTGCATGCAGGAGGGACCCTGACCCACCTCGCCACCTGTGGAGGAAAACAAGAAATGTAATTTAAGATCTGTACAGCATTGCATAACAGTAAACGCACACACACACATACACACACACACACACACACACACACACACACACACACACACACACACACACACACACACACACACACACACACACACACACACACACATATACAGATGAGGTTGCACAATGATAGTACACACAGTCTGTCTATTACCCATCTGTCAACGAGCATAACATCTGATATACAACAGCATGCAGTGCACTTTCTTGTGCACTGCCACAGAACACCAGCTGTCCGTCCCCTATGGCCACTGGTGATGGGGTGTGTATAGGCACTAAACTGTGTGCGGGTTGGGGTGGCTGAATGGGGGATGTCATATGTTGGTGCAGTGTCAGCTCCTGACAATCCCACCTGTGCTTCAACAGTGCTATCATCATCTTCAGTGTCTGTATGGACACCAGCATCAGATTTCATGCAAGAGGGACCCTGACCCACCTGTGGGTGGAAACAATAAACCCACTTTAAAACCTTTACAGCATTGGCTAACAGTACATACACACACACACACACACACACACACACACACACACACACACACACACACACACACACACACACACACACAACTCCGTAATACCTACCTGTCCATGGCTTTACAGACAGTCCCATATATATATCCATGTGGTACCCCATCCTGCATCACACTTGTTAACATACACACATTGATGCCACTCATTAACATATCAGTCCTATAAAAGCCTACACATGCAGTCACAACACAAGGCCTGTTGCTAATTTACCTGCCTGACCTGTGTGTAGTGGTTTTACATGGCCTCACTGCTGTCATTCGGTATGTACCTCCGTATGTCCGGACATCATGAGCATGGCCCCTATATGTGTGGGCTACTATGTTCTATCCATAATATCACTCACTGGTGTGTCATGTGTATGTAATGCTCAGTACATGCCAGATATGCTGCTCCTTCAACCAATCATGTGACACCTGTAATATCTGGATACACTCCCTGGTGTTGACTAGCACTTCCCCAATGCATCTGTAGTGCTGCATACATGGGTTGTAGGTGACTTCTCTGCTGAATGTGATATTAAGGGTGTACCTGGTGTCTACCTTCCCTCTGGATGCTTGCTCCATGCTACAGACAATATTATACTATCAGATGTCCTGTGAATACACACATGACAGGTATTCCTAGTGTGTAATGTGGCAGTCCATGTACACGTACTTCATGATCCCAGAGAGAGGTACTGCTGTATGAACACCCCACAATCACACATGTGCATACATGGCCAGCCACACAAACACACACACATGCACACAAGCATTCTACATGCATCAATCTCCCTTCACTACACCAGAGTGACCCTACCGACAAACTGACTACCCACCAGGATGCACACACACACATACAGATGAGGTTGCACCATGATAGTACGCACAGTCCTCCTATTACCCATCTGTCAACATGCATAACATATGGCCCACAACAGCATGCAGTGCAGCTATAGTCAATCCATGCTAGCAACAGTATACATGTGTGTGATGTATGTGCTGTGTTACTATTTGATGCCCCTTCTCCTGGATACTACTGCACCCATGTACGCATTATTGCTGTGCACCTATTCTGCACCCTGCCATGTACTGTGCACCATACCTCACAGGTGTACAATCCATTGCTGAATGTGTAGTACTGTGTCAGTTATGTCAAGTTCTAATGCTCACAGCCCCTATGTTTTTCAGCAACATATACCTGGGATGATATGTGGACAGACGTCATTTGTGAATGCCTGATGTCTGGTTTACAGATCTCAACATCAGCGGACCATTTATGACCAATCCAATACTATTAAACTGACAACTGTCAGAGCATACCATGGCTATGGGGTGTGTACACACCCTTATTGATATGACGCACCCTTCCTTGATCTGCCATGGGACCACATCACCGCATATATTAACAGTTCATGAGCTCGATATGTGACATATGTCCTGTACATTCACATGCAGTGTCTATGGAATGTGTTAGGTGTGTGGATGCTGACTGAACATGCAGTGTCTATAGAATTTGTTAGGTGCGCAGATGCTGACTGAGATGCATACACTCCATGTGTCCATATGTGTGCACACCCTTATCATGATGGTTTGCTTCACCTATTGTTATGTGTACTACAGCAGTCACTACTCCTGACAGGGGTATACTAGCATGGGCCATCTGCATTTGCCAGTGTATGTTCATTCTGCCCTACACATGTTCCCCAAATCTGCATGACTGCAAGGAATACTCATGTGCACATCCCTTGGTGTTCACACACTGCTGTCAGTTTTGCTGTGGGGTAGGGTTACTTCTGCCACAGTTACTGAACCTGGCTGTGTACAGATACAGCCATTCATAGCATCCTTAGGATCCCTGCTGCAATGCACTGGTGTGTCATGCTGACACCCCCTCTCCACCTTCAGCCTTTTTTGCAGATGCTTGACAAGTAAGGCCTACACATGTGTGTTAGTTTGCAGTGTCCCATACACTGCACACCATGTTACAGCCTAGTCCCAGTTGATAATGTGGACCACAGTAATATGTTATGCCATAGTGTAACTCTGTAACAGTTGCCATTGTACTACTAGTATATATACTGTTGTTGCACTGTATATGGGTGATGTTTCACACATGTCCCTACTGTAGGCCATGTCTCCCACCATTATGTTACTCCCTGTGGACACATTCCACAATGACAGGTTGTTAGTTATCTTGCAGGTGTCTGACATACCCTTCCAATACCCCATCATGGTCACCACTGTGATTCCATGCATTTAAAGCAACAATACGTGCACATGCACAGCATGCATTCTGGATAGGTGTGTTAGATGTGTGCATGGAATATATCATAGCCATTACATGCCCAGTGTATTGGCAAGCATCAACATAAACCATACTCACTGGCTACAGGCTGCTGCCTTGGTGGTATACCAGAGGGACCTACATAAGAGGGTGAGAGATGCAAAGTCAGTGGCCACACCTTTGGCATTGCTACAGGGTGAGTGCAGCACTACAGTACATCAACAATACATGTCCACAATACTGCCATGTATGCACATCTGTTTATCACTACTATGCAGCAACAAACTATATCTATGAGATGTCAGATATACATGCTTTACCTGTACAGATGCGGATGCATATGCAACAGTGGTCTACTGATGTGCCCTGTGGCCTTACATGCATGCTCCTCAGCCAGTGTGTTGGTAGCACCCACCTCCACAATGGTGTCTGGCAGTTGTTGGCTATGCAGACAAGCAGATGCCATGAGGCTGGCAAGGAGCTCCTCAACACGTATCAGGGGGGATAAATGGCATGCCCCCCTGTTGCGAGGTGATCCCCCCGGACTGCATCAGCATGCTGACGTGTATTGTGAAGCAGGTCAAAACAATGATGCCATACCTGCTCATAACTGCGGTTGTGCAGTCCGACATCATTGACCCTGTGGACTAGGTCGTTCCACATGGCAGCCCGCTCCTGCTGCTCATGGGTGGCCCAACCAAACAGGACAGGGTAGTGCTGGATTAGGTGGTTTATCACTATGTCATTCTCAGCAGCTGAGTAAGCCAGGAGCCATCCATGTGACATCTTGCCTGAAAGACATAAAGATGGAAACAGGTCTGAACAACTCATACAGCAAGGTTACCACAGTTCTTAATACACATCTCTGTCATCCCCCCACCATATCAGCAACAACAAACTGTTCACACAACTCAATAGGTATGGCTACAGCTTACCTACCAATGGGACATATATTGCATTGTATTGTATTATACCACACTATGTGCTATGTGTTTGTAGCCATGTTCCCTGTGTGGACACTATAATTGCTGGCCTGTTACAGACTATTCACCTGCATGCCATTGTCAGGGCCACTATGGTTCCATATATGCCTGTGGTATGTTTGATATGTGATTGCTGCATATCTGACATTCTGTGTTATTGAGGATATCTGTGAATGCTGTTGGACATGTTCCAGGATTGTGTAGACTATCACTACCCACATATGTTCTATAACAGTGACACAATAGCATGCTTAGGGAATATTTGCCAGCAGAACCACCTCTCCAAACTCATCTGCCCATGTTACCAGGCCACATCACATGTGGGACCAACCCTGGGGCCTCCTCATGCACTGGTCCAGCACTACCTTCAGGTGGAACCAACTCAGGGGATGTTGCCCCTCTTGGGGGCACACACAGACATGATCTTGTCCCCAAGGTCAGGTCCAGGGTCTGTTCCATAGCGGGCTTCACAGACACATGTGGGATGTGTTACATCACTTTGAGGCACACAGTACACATTCATAAGGTCCACATGCTCCTCCTGCTCAGCCTCCAGGCCAGGCATTTTTGGGACATGGACTGCTGTTGTGAGTAGCAGTGGGTGGGAGACTTGTTTCCATTGTGTCCATGTTGGGGCCCATGGGGCTTCCACATCACAGACTACACACACCATCCAGGGTGTTTACCCACCACATGTGTCACATACCACCCCTGTAGGTTGTCCTCTATATCTACCAACCCAGACCACCTTCGCAACTATACCTGCCATACTGTCCCATACTCCCATTCCCTATTTCACAGACAAGGGCAATGTGGTCCCAACAAGGGGTTCACATGTGACATATCTGTCCATATTGCATACACTGACAGCTGCATATATATCTGTGTCTATTACTATGTGTGCTGTTTCCTTGCACATAGCATGCAGCACTGTGGTGGTAATATAGGGGGCATGTATTTACATGCATATATGTGTGTGTTTGTTTGTATATATGTAGACATGTTCATATAGGTATACATCTATATATTTGTAGATATATATGATGTATATATGTATTTATATATATATATATATGTCTACATATGGGTATCTGTATATTTGTGGACATATATATGGGTTCACTTTATAATTTCGAAATACTGAAATACCGAATGTCAGTATTTCGAAATCATAAAGTCGAAAACTGAAAATCATGAAAGTGCATAATCGCAAATTCGAATATCTCAAATTTGTGGTTATGGCTTATGGTACGTGGTGTGCAGTGCTGGGAATGTATCATGTATGGATGTAGGTGTAATTGAAGGTAAGTGAGTGTTTTGTAAGGGTTATGTGTGGGAGTGTGAGTGTGTCCGAATGTGTGGATGTATGTATATGTGTGATGCTTGTGTGTGTGCAAGGGACTGAAATGTGTGGGTGTTTTTCCTTTTTGTGTTTGTACGATCCCAGAGTTAGTATATATGAGTAGGGGGGGTACAGGGGGGCTTGACCCCTGCTTACATGTAGTGTAGGTTTGCTTGTTTGTGTTTTTGTGTTTGTGTGTGTTTTGTTTGTTGTAGTGTGGGTTGGATGATGTATGTGTTGTGTGGTGTATGGTTTGTAAGTGATAGTGACTGTGTGCTTTGCGATTGTGTGCTGTCAGGATTATGGACGTTTGACTTTATGATTTCGAAATACTGAAATTCAGTATTTCAAGATTTTGAAATTATAAAGTGAATCCATATATATATATATATATATATATATATATATATATATATATATATATATATATATGCATATCTCTCTCTCTCTCTCTCTATATATATATATATATATATATATATATATATATATATATATATATGTGTGTGTGTATATATATATATATATATATATATATATATATATATATATGTGTGTGTGTGTGTGTATATATCTATATATATATATATATATATATATATATATATATATATATATGTATATATACACGTATACATACCTATATATGGGGTACATTCAGCCATCAGGTCCACAATCTCACAACACCTTCCTGCACAACTGCACTGTTCTGCCTTGCTACAGCACAGACAGGTGCCACATATGGACACAGCCTAACATTGGGGGGTATATGTAGGGCCAGATTGGAGGTAACCCTATTACACACATATGGCATTCCAGCATGCTACAATACAGGTTAACCTGAGTATCCTGCAAGTGGTGGGCTGTGGAACCAATGTGTCCATCATTATGGCATTACTTCCACCACCAGCTATTGGTCACAGTAATATCTATTTTATTTTACATTTCGTGACTGGGAAGGTCCAGCTGAACACATGTACATTTTCAGTGAAGGTCAAGGGAAAAAAGCTCCATATACATACAGTACACTAATGTACTACCACAGACTATTAACTTTTTAAAATACAGAGATGACACAGTTCTTTAAAATACAGAGATAACACACTTCTAGTACATAATGGTAAATACACTTCTAGTACAATATGGTAAATTGTAGACTGATAAATTGTGTCTTGCATTTCTTTAGAATTTAATAGATACAGTATTTTGCAGTAATGCTTTCATAGGTCACATTAGGATTTATGACTCGGTGGGAGTCTTTGGTTTGTGGCTATGTAAGCAATTGTTACTTGTATCCTTGTCTTTACCAAGGAGTATTACATGACCATAGACAGTTGTTTTTAATGTGAGTTTTCAGGATTTTTTTAAATTGTGTAGTGGAGGTGTTGGATGTAAGGGTGGCTGGTAGAGTGTTCCAGAGTATGGAGATGTAGTAGCTAAAAAGAGATTTCCCTACTTCATTGTCATATTTGGTGACTTCTAGAAGATTAAGGGTGCTGGATCTCAAGGTTTTTGTTGTGGTGTGGGGTTGTATAAGATGTTGGATAGCTGGGATTTTGTCTGCGTAGTAGTATAGCTTATGTGCTAGTGACAGCTGATTGAGTTTAAATAGTAGTAGAGGGAGTTCTAGCCAGTTTAGTTTTTTGAGGGAGGTGCAATGATGTGTCCTATATGTGGATGCTGTAGCAAATCTAGCTATCTTATTGTAGCAGGTTTCTAGCTTCTTTAGGTCTGATTCATGAAGGTTGGTTAGGACTGGGGATGCATAGAGGAGGGTAGATAGCAGATGTGACCTGGCTATTGTGGTTCTGGATTGGTTTGTGAGGAATTGTCTGTTACGATAGAGCAGGCCAAGTTTTTTATGGACTTTCTTGATAGTTTGGGTAGTGTGCAGGTCACATCTTAGGTTGTTATCTATTTCAATGTCTAGAAGTTTGGTGTGGGTAGTTGTGGTGATTATTGTTTTGTTTTCAGAGATTAATATGAAGTTATCTGTTGGGGGGTTCTATGAGAGGAAAATAGCAGTAATTTTGTTGTATTTGGGTTAAGAATGAGGTGGTGGTTAGTTAACCAGGTTTCTGCTAGTGAGAAGAACTCTTGTGTTTGTGAGTGGAGATGGTCTAGGGTGGGGGCTGCACATATCACTGTGGTATCATCTGCGTACTGAATAACTAAGGCCCTGGGAGTGGAGGACAGGAGTTG